>NW_011500320.1:106909-124873 GCF_000495115.2 Populus euphratica
ATTTAGACTTCTAGAACTCTAGATATGAGCCAAAATCTGAATAGTATTTGGGCTGCAGGACAGATTGGACTTCTTTATTATTGCTATAATTTAGACTTGAAAATGACCTTTTTAAATCTTGGGTTTCATAAAAGTTGTAGCTCTATGTCTGATTAGTACAAGTGCATTTTTATCATGGTTTTATATCATCATTTTGCACTTGAAGTATCAATAACTCCCATCCATATAAAGTAGACCTAAATCCAATATCTACAACTTTAGATATGACCCAATTATCAATAGTGTTCCGGTTTAGACTACATCAGCATCTCTTTTCTAAGTTTGGCCATCTCTTTGTCTTTTCAATTTCAATTTTTAATCTCATCAATCAAGCTTTTTATTTGTGTGATAGGCCTGTATTTAAAATTAACATTTACCATAAATTAAAAGTATCTTATATTAGTAGATATGTTATTATAAAAATATGTTTTAGTTAAGAAATTATGGACACTTCAAGTGCAAAATGACGATATAAAACCTTGATAAAAATACACTTTTAAGCACTAATCATGTGGGAACACTGCTTATTCATGTCTCATTGAAGCTGCACCTCTCCTTTTCAGTCATGAATAGCAGCAATGCCTTTAATCATCAACTAATGACAACCTTTGTTTTTGTTTAGTTGCACTAATAGTTGTTCATAGCCTTTACATCTTCAGTGGCACCAGCACCCGATAGCTGCTAGCCTTCTATACATGATGTATTAGCCTTCTTTGAAGTTACCCCCATTGTAAGCTCAATTCCAATTTAATATGATTAGACACTGAACTTCTACATGGTAGAGGTCTCTCTGTAAAGATTTGTTAGTGGAACTGCTAGTAGGGAATATAAGAGGGAATGTAGTAGTTTCATATGCTATGAAACTTTTCCCCACTAGTTTCAACTCCGAAACACTGTAGTAGGCAGAAGAGTTAAACTTGACTAGAAAATATGAGTAGAGATAAAACTTCAATGTAGTGGAATTCTCTCTATAAAAATCTGTTAATGAGGAATCAAAAAAGGGGTGTATTAGTGTTAGATCATCTATGATTGTCTACCACTAATGTCAGCATCAAAACACATAAGTAGAGAGAAGAGACAAACCTGGGCTGAAACTTCAACAAAGCAGAATTCTCTCTATAGGTGTTTGTTTGCTACACTGTCAATAAGGAATCGAAAAGGAGATAAAGGAATTTTAGATTCATCAGGTTCTCTTCCAATAGAGACAATGCATGATTTCACACATTAGCAGTGGCAATGCTGCAAGTTTTTGGGTGCTACCAAGATTACCTAGTTGTTGGAAAGCTTCCAACAACCCTCACTAACCATAACAACATTGAAAAATTGACGTAATGTTGTGGAGATTGTCGAAACAATTGAATAAGCAAAGAAGAGGGAGAAGATTGAAAGATTCGCCATGGATTCCAGAACAATAATGAGAATGAATCATAAGATAGCTCTAAAAGTGGAAAACCTTATTTATATGGTCTAGCCAAGTCTCACTATAACATCAATTGCTCAAATGTCTTTGCCAAGATTGACATCCCTTTACCACTTAAGTTTATCGGCCAACATCTGCTAGATTCCAGACTAGTTGCCCTGACTTCGACAAATTGCATGCAACCTCTATGGTAGGATTTAGACGAGATGTGAATATTATGGTGAGTTCCTTAGCCATTTTAGTTAAACAAATGCAAGAGTTTCATGAATTGAGCTGAGTTTGTGAAAGATGATGTCATCGATGATTTTGTGACCAAAACATCCCTAGAATGACAAGTGCTTGGAATTGTGCTACAAATATTGCCAGAAAGGTTGATCCAAGAAAGGTGTTAAATTGTCAATCATTTTGTTATGGATTTTTTTTTTCCATTTTGCATTTTGTTTTGGGATCATATCTCATCCTTGAATGAAACATGTCTTTTCTTTGTCTTCTTGTTGTTTTGAAATAAAGAGATGCTTCTTTCAAAAGGTATTTTAATAAAATATTTTGATTAAGCTCAAACATGCGATTAAGATTAATGAATCCTAAAGATTAAAAGTATTTTGATTGCAGAAATGACTCGATGCTTGTTGAAATGAGATAAGGTGACCAAGAAAATTTTGAGCTCACACATGACATTGAACCACACATCATATAGCTAAGTTTTAGCAGTATGCATAATGACACGTTGTGGATTTAGTTGTTATGGACTTGTGATTCATAATTCTCACAAGTCCAAATCATTATAATGGATGAGATCAAAATTTATCGGTTCTAATTGACCTTGCTTGAAATGAGAAAAGATCATTTTGTTATCCCTTCACTTTCTAAAGATTATATCCCTTGTGGTCCCCATTTGAGCCTAATAGATTATTTCTTTTCAAAAGAAATGCTGACTAGGTGAACCCCATACTAGGGGCAAATGAGAGATATTCTGACTAGGTGAACCCCATACTAGGGGTAAATGAGAGATATTTTGAAGACACTAATAGAATTAATGGATAAAAGAAAGGTTTAAAACAAAAGTCCAATGATTGAGAAAGGGCTAGAAGAAGAAAAATCATAGATTAAGGGTCATCCAAGAAAACTTTGAGGAAGGCTATGAAAAAGCAAAAAAAAAGGAATGGAAGGAGAATGCCTATAAATTCTAAGAGAGGTAAAAGAGGTTTCATTTGAAGAAAGACACAACAAATACCAAAAGTAAAAATAATAAATCAAGCTTGATATCTTTTCGTGTTTCTATGATAAAGCCTATAGTGTCTTTAAAAAGATTAGATTGGTTATTCATCAAGGAAAAAGTTGGATTTGTATTATGATATATGTTAAGAGAATTATGATATTTGAGATTAACAAGGTTATATGTCACTTTCTCTACAAAGACAACATGAGAGATAATTGAATGGTTGATGTTGATTCTAGGTTTGAAACCGTTAAACACCTTTTAAGCTTGTGAAATTCCTTTCTTTCATAACCATGAACCATAGCCTACATTACGTGAATTTAAAAGTCCTTTTTGATCAAGTAAGCAATTTGAACCGATAAATGGCGCTCTCAAAACTTGAAGAGCTTTTTCTATAAGAGTTATGGCTTCATGGATTAAGCTACTGTTTATTATGCATGTTGATAAAATTGGTGTTAAAAAAGAAAACAATCTTTCTTTATGAATCCTTAAGTTTTAACTCAAGCCTTTTATTATTGAAATTTACAGAAGGTCACCTCATTACAAACCATCAAAAGATATACCCAATATCAAATATTAAAATTGACACAAAGAACCATGAAAAAAGTCATTTTAATCTTAGAACGGGTTATTTCTGTTTTTAAAATACAAGACAATCAAAGGACTATATTGAATAGTATGTGTTGGGTCTTTGACCAAAAAAGCTTGATTTATAAAAATTCCTTCAAAAAAACCAACATCTCTGATTTCATTTCAACAACTAGACTTTGAATAGACATGATCTTTGAAATATGAGATTTGATTACAGAACAAAAAAGATTGTCAAACAAGAAGAATATCGACTGAATTTGCAAAATCTCTGATTGAAATGACATCAACACTTTTTGAAACTCTTTGAAAAGTTGACCACCTAGGGGCAATATAGTGGACTTTGAGAAGGAAAATAGACAGTATTTAGATCAATTGGGGGTAAGGAAAGATGATTAAATGATGAATTAAAAAACTAAAGACAATATGGTTCAAAGGAACATAATTAATGAACAAGCACATTTAGATCATATTGGGGTCAATGTTGTTTAAAGACAGTCCCAACAATAATTGATAAGCAGCATTGCACTTAAAGGATATCTTTATATCTTTATCTTGGTTTATCATCTCCAACATGGCTCTGAGTTTTGAACGATGTTATCGCATAGTTGCATTTGAATGATTGTTGGAAGGATGCACCCACCAAGACTGACTGTGGAACTATCTGTTTTGAAGCTTAAAGGTGCACTTCACTGCATGAATATGGGTGATAAATTAAACATCATTTATAATTCCAATGCATTTCTTTTCTTGATTTGATTAGATGGGTGAGAAGAACTTTTTAAGGAAAACATTGAGCTTACAATGATAAGCCTTTTACTGTAAAGTATGAGATCAATCTCTGGATGACTTGGCAGTTCCATGAAGGATGGTGATCATATATACTTGAATGATATGTCTCAATTGAAGGCAAGTCATCACTAATTAACAGCCTTGATAGGTGTTGGCACGATGCGCAAAATCAATAAGAGAACAATTCTCGGGAGAATCCATAAGGTGATTGATTGGTTAATCTCATTCATGATGAATTAAGCCACACCACACTTAGGGGCATGGTCAAGTTTGATGAACAACGAGAGCATCAATTGTCGAAGATAGCCTAGGATAGGCACTTCACTTGCATTTGAGTTGAAGGCTAATACGCAAATAAGCCAATATATTGATAAAACAAAGAAGGCTTTAAAATGCAAACAAAGGCACCCTATAAAGATGGAACATCAAAGAAGAGGGGACCTATATTTCAAATCAAGTAAGGATGCATGCATATCATCTAACCTAAAAAAATTGTTATAGGAAAATCCTCAATGAAAGCCAACAAGATTGTGGATAGAAAGAATCATTGAGTCGATAATAACAAAGAATTGGTTTGGATCCTTGAATGAGATGAACCTTGCCAGCAGGAAAATCTCAAAGAAATGAGGAAATCAACCCTGTCATCAAAAGGAGTGTTCCAGTCAACCCTGCAATCAGGAAGTATCACGTTTTCAAACCTTGCGATCGGGAATTATCAAGAAGCACCAAGTTTTCCAGCCCTTCTCTTGTTATCCCTTCAGGACTTTGCTAGGAAAGTCCTATTCTTTTCACACTTGTCACTTCACATTCCTTTTTATCTAGGTAGGTCACTCATAACAATGAGAGCACTTTAAATTTTTTCCATCTTCCATTTGGGTAGGTCACCATCATAATGAGACCGTTTTCACATTGTTTCATCGGGTAGGTCACCTATTACAATGAAACCACTTTTTATATTTTTTTGCTTTTGGTTAAAAGACGTCGCCAGATGGGATCTTAGGTAGCTTCAATTAAAGGGAATTGTCATATGCGATTTCAAGTTGATTGAGCTATATATATTTTTTAGTTTTAGTTGAATGAGGTCGCCAGATGGGATCTCAAGTAGCTTTGGTTAAAGGGAATCACTAGATGAAATTTCAAGTTGACCGAGCTACACACATTCTTTGGTTTTGGTTCAAGGAGGTCGCTAGATGGGATCTCAAGTAGCTTTGGTCAAAGGGAATCGCCATATAGGATTTTAGGTTGACCGAGCTACACACATTTGTTAGTTCCAGTTGAATGAGGTCACCAAATGGGATCTCAAGTGGCTTTGGCTAAAGGGAATCACCAGATGGGATTTCAAGTTGACCAAGCTACATATATTTTTTTTAGTTTTGATTAAAGGAGGTCCCTAGATGGGATCTCAAGTAGCTTTGGTTAAAGGGAATCATCAGATAGGATTTCAAGTTGACAGAGCTACACACATTCTTTGGTTTTGGTTAAAGGAGGTCGCCAGATAGGATCTCAGGTAGCTTTGGTTAAAAGGGATCGCTAGAGGGGATTTCAAGTTGATGAAGCTACATATTTTTTTTGGTTTTGGTTAAAGGAGGTCACAGATGGGATCTCAAGTAGCTTTGGTTAAAGTGAATCGCCAGATAGGATTTCAGGTTGATCGAGCTACACATATTCTTTGGTTCTAATTAAAGAAGATCACCAGATGGGATCTTAGTGAATCGCCAGATAGGATTTCAGGTTGATCGAGCTACACATATTCTTTGGTTCTAATTAAAGAAGATCACCAGATGGGATCTTAGGTGGCTTTGGTTAAAGGGAATCACTAGATGGGATTTCAGGTTGATCGAGTTACACACAAACTTTTGGATATGGTTAGAGGAGATCGTCATATGGGATTTTAGGTTTAACCCAACCACACACAGAGTTTAGCTTTGGTTAAAAAGGGAATTGCTAGATGGGATTTCAGGTTGGCCGAGCTATACACTGACTTTTGGTTTTGGTTAAAGGAGATCGCCAGATGGAATCTCAGGTTAACCCAACCATGTACAGAGTTTAGCTTTGGTTAACAGGAATCACCGGATGAGATTTCAGGTTGATTGAGCTACACACTGATTTTGATTCTGGTTAAAAGAGATCGCCAGATGGGATATCAGGTTAACCCACAAAGAAAAGAAAAATGAAAAAGGGAGAGAGAGAAAGAAAGAAAAGAAATAAAAAAGGAAAAGAGAGATGAGTGGATCACTTAGCAAGCTAGGAAGACCTTAAGTTTTCTTTATAGAGCTTATTATGCAAAACATTGAGGATGTTGTGCTTCGTAAGCATTGTAAAAAGGGGCATCTATTGCTACCTCATTTTTTACCCATGTTTTTGATAAATTTTCAAAAAAAACCAAAAATAGCAAAAAACAAATAAAACCCCCAAAAAATATACTTTTAATATATTTGCATTATTTTTAGCATTTTCAATGTCATCTCAGAAGAATTTAAATTTTGAAAGGTATTTTGAACGCGTTCAACTATTAACGCGTTATTTTTACAATCATTGAGTTTTCTTGTTGAGTCATTACTGATATTGCTTACTTTCAAAAATACAAAAAAAAAATAAGAAAAAATCAAAATTTGACAAAAACATAGAAGTTGAGGGACCAATGTGTTTGGAGGACTAAGCCACTTTACCTATAAATAAAGGTCACAACTGATTAGTACTTAAAAGTGCATTTTTTATCAAGGTTTTATATCATCATTTTTGCACTTGAAGTATCAATAACTCCTTAACTAAAGCATGTTTTATAATAACATATTTAATAATATAAGATACCTTTAATGTGTGGTAAATGTTCATTTTAAATACATGCTTATCACATAAATGAAAGGATTGATTGATGAATTTAAGAACTGAAATTGAAAGGACAAAGAGATGGCCAAACTTAGAAAAGAGATGTCGGTGCAGTCCAAACCAGAACACTGTTCGGTAATTGGGTCATATCTGGAGCTGTAGATCTTGGATTTAGGTCTACTTTTTATGGATGGAAAGGTAAGATATAGGCCTATAATTTTTATATAGAGCCCAAGATTTAAAAATGTCATTCTCAAGTCCAAATTGTAGTAACAATAAAGAAGTCCAAATCTGTCCTGCAGCCCAAATACTGTTTAGTGTTTGGCCCATATCTGGAGTTTTAAAAGTCCAAATAACCTCTATTTTATTTTCTGAAAAGCTGAGACAATTTTCTCCAACTTTCATATATTTCAAATGGTTTCAATTTTGACATTATCAATGATGTTTTAGGTAGACAAGAGAAGATAAGAATTGTCACCAAGTCAAGAGTTGGTCACCCACTCATCAATTAGTCATTAAATCAATTGTTTTTAAATTTGGCCTATAAAAGGAGGCATTTGCCATGTATTTAGGCATCTTGGTTTCCAGATCAAGATCATGCTCTTTCTCTCTCTTTGTATTTTTTGTAATGCTTAACTTTTATTTTCATTAATATCAAGTTTATGCCTTTCATTTCCTTTCCTTTACTTAGTTAACTTTTATCTTATTTATGTTCTTATTTTGTTTATTTATTTTTTTTCTTTCATTATGTTTAGTTAAGTTTATTATATCAAGGTGAAAAGGTTACACTAATGGTGTAAGAATAAGTATAGTGTAAACTTAATATAGACTTTAATGTTTGATACTAACATGTTTCGTATTTATTATATTGTTCACTCTTTAATACTTTGCTTGTTAAATGACTAATCTAGATTTATATTGTCTAACACTTGGTACAACAAATACTTGGCACTCTCATAGCTCATACTGTTTGGTATAACCAACATTTGAGGTATGAAAGGAACTTGATTTGTTGTTAACATAAGTTATAATCATGAATGCTTGACGAGATTTACAAGTATTAGCATTAATCGA
The DNA here is from genome assembly GCF_000495115.2 of Populus euphratica. NCBI lineage: Eukaryota > Viridiplantae > Streptophyta > Magnoliopsida > Malpighiales > Salicaceae > Populus > Populus euphratica. The sequence goes on from NW_011500320.1 coordinate 114,871, forward strand.
ATAAGATGACTAATGTAATCATGTTAACAATCTATAATCAAATTGGAACCTCCTTTGTGTGTGAATGTTGCATCTGTCACAAACATCCCACCAGATCGCTTTAGTATAGGAGCATTCAAAGAACAAGTGGTTGTGATCTTCGTAGTTGCGGAGACAGAGTGAGCATCTATTGGGACCATGTATACCAAATCGATGAAGTCTATCTTGAGTTGTGAGTTTCTGTTGGACAGCCACCCATAGAAGAAACGAATGTCTTGGAACAGCATTCTTGAACCACACAATGTCATGCCATTCGACCATCGTATGATGAAATCTTAGTTGTTCCCAAGCTATTTTGATCGAGAATCTGTGATTTGGTGAATCCAGCCAAACAATCTCATCATTTTGCCCTATCATAGGATTAGAATTGGAAGGAATAGCTTCTACAATGGGGTGCCATCCAATAGCGTGAGTGGTAGGAATTTTCCATTCTGAGTTATGAATCAGCATATTCACCTTCGCGTTCTTTTCCATACCTGAATCATAGATGAATCTGTCGCCGTAAGAATCTGCGAGCGGGCTGTGAGGATGCCAATTGTCAAACCATAGAGAAGTTGTCCTGCCATCCCCTATGATGTACTTCATCTTCGGCCATGCTAAGGATCTGAGCTTTAGAATCTTTCTCCATGCCCAAGAGCAATTCTGTGGCGTCTTGATTGTCCAGAAATTCCTACCTCGCAACAGATTACATCTGATCCAAGTAGACCAGATTGAGCCATCTGAGTCATTGCACAGGTTCCAAATGTGTTTCAACAAAGCAATCTTGTTCCATTCTGTTATCCTCTTTATTCCTAGCCCCCCCTCCTTTTTTGGAAGACATACCTGATCCCAAGCCACTTTAGCCCCAGTAGTTCTCATATCTGAACCTGACCAAAGAAAGGATCTCATAATTTGCTCCACACTTTTTATGACTTGCCCAGGTAAGAGGAAGAGAGATGCCCAATAGACTTGGATGGAAAATAAAACTGAATTAATCAGTTGTACTCGTCCTGCATACGAGAGTGTTCTACAAGTCCAATGTCGAACTTTAGAGGTGATTCGATCCACGAGACCCTTACAATAAACAGCCTTTAGTCTGGACGAGATAAGAGGCACTCCCAAATATTTCATAGGGAGCTCCCCCTCTGCAAACCCAAGAACATGAATAATCTCTTCCCTCTCAGCATTTAACACACCGCTTAAGAAGATGTCACTTTTATTTGGATTTGGATACAGACCTGATAGATCTTGAAACTTTGTGAGCACAGTTTTGATCATACGAATTGAGTTTACATCTCCTTTGCTAAAAATCATCAAGTCGTCAGCAAAACAAAGATGAGAAATGTTGTCCTTCTTGCATCTCCAGTGGAACTTGAAGTTTTGGTTGGCACTCATCTTGCAGAATAGCCCCGAAAGGATTTCCATACATAGGACAAACAAATATGGAGAAAGTGGATCCCCTTGTCGAAGCCCTCTCCCCCCTTGAAAATAACCTGCAAGCTCACCATTGACGTTGATAGAGAATTGACATGATGTAACACAAACCATAATCCAATCAATGACTGTTCTAGGGAATCCCATTTTTCTTAACATAGCGTCAACGAAATCCCACCGAACCGAGTCATAAGCCTTCATCAGATCTACTTTCATAGCACAACGGGCAGGTCCCGTAGATTTATGATAGCCTTTCATTAGTTCCTGAGACAAAAGAATGTTGTCGCTGATTCTCCGTCCAGAGATAAAAGCAGTCTGATACGGACCTACTAAGGATGGCAAAACAGCTGTGATTCTCCCAGCTAGAATCTTAGCGATGCATTTGTACACGGTATTGCAGCAAGATATAGGACGAAAATCTGTCAACCTCGTAGGATTGGCAACTTTAGGAATAAGGGAAATTGATGTAGCATTCATTTCTTTAAGCATTCTCCGAGTCTGAAAGAAGGAGCTAACAGCATTGATTACATCCTCCCCAACTATGTGCCACATTCTTTTGAAGAAACCTGCGTTAAATCCATCCGGACCAGGGGCTTTGTTGTTCTTCAAACTAAACATAGCATGCTTAATCTCCTCCCTTGTTACATCTTGTGCTAATACATGTTGTTGCGTTGAAGACAGTTTCAAGTTAATTGCCGATTCCATCTCTTCCTCATTCAGAACCCTAGGCATCTGTTCCACTCTTAACACACGCTGGAAGTACGCAATGACTTCTGATTTAACTGCCTCATGTCCTTCGACAACCTCTCCATCCTCCTTTGTAAGTGAAAGAAGTTTATTTCTATGCTGTCTTCCATTTACTGATTTGTGAAAGTAGCCAGTATTCTGATCCCCCAAGCTAAGCCACTGTATCCTTGACTTTTGTTTGAAAAAACTCTCTTCGGCCTTGACGATAGAAGCGTAGTTACGTACAGCATCCCTTTCTCGCATGCACAAAGTTGGATTCCCATGTGCTGTATGGAGAGCCTGTTGAGCCTTATCCATTTCATCTTTCGCATCTTTGACTCTATCTGAAATGTTGGAGAAGTGAGTCATATTGAAAAGTTTCAATTCCCGTTTTAGTTTTCTTAGCTTGCAACACAGCTGATACATTGGACAACCCCCTGAATTGTGTTCCCATACTTTCCTCACCAAGGGTATGAACTCGTCATGGTCCATCCACATATCAAAGAATCTGAATGGTTTCTTTATATTCTGATAATTACCAGTAACCTTTACCACCATAGGAGAATGGTCTGACATACCCGATGGCAAAAATCTCGCTTCTGAAAAGGGAAAGTTCAGATTCCATTTCTCATTGACAAGCACTCTATCTAGTTTCCGCATAATCAGATTCTCAGGATATTGATTCGACCAAGTATAATGCAGGCCTGAATATCGAAGATCATCCACTTTCGCTTCTTGAATACATGTTTCCAATCTATCCATATGACCAGCCCACGAAGTAGACCCTCCTAACCTGTCTGATTGGTAACGGATAGAATTAAAGTCGCCCATAAGAATCCATGGGCTGGACTCCCATCCATCACTACGACTCACTATATTAGACCATAATGCCTCACGTAAGGAAGCGTTATTGTCTCCGTATATAATTGAAGCATTGAAACAGATATTGGTAGCTAATATAGTGACAGAAACATGAATAGCCTGGTCTGACATTCCGAGGACATCAACCTTCACCACATCAGCATTCCAACAAACCCAAATACGACCACGACAAGAGAAATCATAATTATACAAGAAGGACCAATTAAGCAGAAGAAGTTGAGAAACATTATATTTATTCTCGTCTCTAACCCGAGTTTCAACCAAACCAAAAAGAGTCATCCTCTCTTGATGGATGAGCTGACGCAATGCTGAATGCTTTATGGGATCATTCAAACCTCTTACATTCCAACATCCAATAATCATAAGAAAATAGAGAGGAGTACAAACAGCAACACAAAGATTACCTCGACGTGCCCCCAGGCGAGGAGACAGATTTCTTATTCTTCTTTGAAGAGTGTTTCGAACCCTTTTTCTTTTTCTCTAGAGAGTCTCTAGCCTTAATAGCCAACTGATTAACAGTTTCCCTTTCGTTGGAATTCAGAGTTTGTGGGCTTGTCGGGATTGGTGACGTCAACTCCTTATCAGTTCGTTCCCCATCTGTATCACCTCCCATTGCGTCAATATCTACATTCAGCTCATGACTATTAACGAAAAGAACCTGGTTCACGGTCGCACAATCAGATGTATTGGAGATGGCTAAACTTTGATCTGAAGCAGTACTTGTACCCCCCTGCTCCTGCTTCATGTCTCCTTGTGAACTCTTCAAAACAAGAGGAGATGTAGGATTTTCATCTTCATAACAATCAGCATTGCTCACATCTGATGCAGCCTTCTCATTGATATTACAATCAGAAATATTTGTATCAGATGTTGAACAACCATTCTCATTACAGTTACGCACTTTAGATGCCAAAGGGCCATTCTCACCACTCACAGAACCCTTATTTCGTTTAGCAACTACCTGCCATTGAAACTGATTCTGCTGTTTATCCGCAGATTTAGAGTTCGCAGCTCCTAGTTTCCTCTTACCCTCTGCCTCCATTGTAAGATTTGCACCGTTATTAGTAGCACATATCGCTGTCGTGTGTCCAAAGACATTACAATTATTGCACTTCGATGGTATCCATTCGTAATCAGCTGAAATTGTTATGAATAACCCATTTGGACAGCGAAGGTCGTATTCCTTAACCAGCGTCTTCGTAGCATCAATCTCAACACAAACTCTTGCGTAGCTAAGCCTTTGACGCAATAATGTAGTCTGATCAGCATGAAGAGGAACCCCAATAGCACTCGCTACACAACTCAACCCCTTAATAGTCCATTGGTGTGATGTCGGATGTTGAATCTATTGTCACTCTTGATAAAAGATCTGCATCAACATTTTTAGTGTCCTTTTCATCTGTGATTTCTTTCTGAGAATAAATCATTTACAAATCTTCAAATTCATCCAACTCAATTTTACTTAAAGTAGATTCAAGGTGATCATAAACTAATTCTTTAATATGATCTACTTCTTGTAAATCATTATCATCTTCTGGTTGCTTGCAAATGTTGCAAATATTCATCTCCAATGTCATGTTTTGAAATGATAGCTTCATCAGTCCATTCCTATAATTAATCAATGTGTTAGAAGTTGCAAGAAATAGACGTCCTAAAATAACAGAAAATGAATTATATGCTTCAACAGGTTGTGTCCAAGACAAGAAAATCCACAGGATAAATGAATTTAACAACTTGTACTAACACATCTTCAACTATTCCTCTAGGCACTTTTACAGATCTATTAGCAAGTAAGAGAGTTACAGAAGTTGGTTTTAACTCACCTAGATTGAGACTCTAAAAGACTGAATATGGAAGTAAATTCACACTAACTCTAAGATCAAGTAAAACTCTTTCAATTTTATGTTCTCCAATTGATGCGAACCTCGTGGTCACATGGTCATGCAACTCACACGCAAAGACACCAATTCCCGAAAAGCCAAGTAAATTAGGTTTGATAGGAGTGTGACACAAAGATAACTTGTACCTAGGCACCAGCACTATTGGAAACAGAAACCCTCATCCAACTAATATTGATTCATGAATGAGAAGTATAAGGATGATGCCACGAAGATAGTTGTTCTTTGATAAGTCGTTTTTCAGTTCATCAGAAAACCATGGAAGGGAGATTATCTCACCAACACATACACATAAAGTGCGGCAAACAAGAAGTTTTATTAATCTGAATTATCTTCCCTTACATGTATGGTTATGCCTCTATTTATAGTGACTCTAGACTTAAAGAAACCTTAATGGACCCCCCTTAGGTGGACTTATATGTAACCCAATTATAATTGACCCAAATAAGTAATAATAACCCAAAGACTAAGAAGAAAATAATTAAAATCAGAAAATTACCATCCTAAAAATATACTAGAATTAGATTTGTCACCATTAAAAAGTCCCAAATAGACTAGCAAATCTGATATGAAGGTAGAATGTATTCTAAAGTCTTCTTTCCTTTGGAGCTCGGATGAATAAGGAATCCTTGTAAGAAAAGGATTCTGAAATAATTATTAATCTTTGCCACACTTGGAAACTATGTTGTAGCCCTTTAAACATCCTTCTAGAATTAGTATATTTCCAAAATAAGCTGCCACATCCTTTTAGAAAAAGAATCCTACCCAAATAGGAAGTTTACAAGTCAAAAGGAAGTAAATAACAAAATTAATACAGCCTCTGTTGACCCATATTGAGATGCCTTCCTGAACTCCGATTGACCTAAAAGTTTAATCCAAGGTAAGATAAGATGTCAGGAGACTCTATGTAACATTTCAGCTTGATCCAACGGTCGGATTGAGAATTATAACTATTGTTGTAAAATTGGATAGTTGTATATTTTACATCAAAATTTGAATTTGACCTTCTCTGGATCGTATCATTCCCTCTCTCTTCAAGATGATCCATCCTCGAATCACCAATAAGTTGAATGGACAATTCCTTAGCCTCTTTTTGAAGCCATTGGAGTTCTTTTTTTGCAAACAATCGTTTCCAACAACTTTGGATGAAAGTTGCAGTCATTCTATTTTGTATATCATCATTGCAGTCATTTTTCTCCTCTTTTTCTAAAGCTTGCTGGGCATTGATTGTTGCCATTACCACATCAAGTTTTTTCTTCATCTCTGATTAGTACTTAAAAGTGCATTTTTATCAAGGTTTTATATCATCATTTTGCACTTAAAGTACTCCTTAACTAAAGCATGTTTTATAATAACGTATCTAATAATATAAGATACCTTTATTTTGTGGTAAATGTTCCTTTTAAATACAGGCCTATCATATAAATGAAAGGATTGATTGATGAATTTAAGAACTGAAATTGAAAGGACAAAGAGATGGCCAAACTTAGAAAAGAGATGCCGGTGTAGTGCAAATCGGAACATTGTTTGGTAATTGGGTCATATCTAGAGCAGTAGATCTTAGATTTAGGTCTACTTTATATGGATGGAAAGGTAAGACATAGGCCTACAACTTTCATATGGAGCCCAAGATCTAAAAATGTCATTTTCAAGTCCAAATTGGAGCAACAACAAAGAGGTCCGAATCTATCCTCCAGCCTGAGCACTGTTTAGTGTTTGGCCCATATCTGGAGTTATAAAAGTCCAAATGACCTAAATATTTTACACAAGAAAGCTGAGACAATTGTCTATAACTTTTATGTTTTCAAGTGGCTCTAATTTTGACATTATCAATGATGTTTTGGATAGACAAGAGAAGATAAGAATTGTCACCAAGTCAAGAGTTGGTCACCCACTCATCAATTAGTCATCAAATCAATAGTTCCCAATTTTGGCCTACAAAAGGAGGCATTTGCCATGCATTTAGGCATCTTGGTCTCTAGATCAAGATCATGCTTTTTCTTTCTCTTTTTGTATTTTTTGTAATGTTTATGCTTTACTTTCATTAATATCAAGTTTATGCCTTTCATTTCCTTTCATTTACTTAGTTAACTTTTATCTTATTTATGTTCTTATTTTGTTTATTTATTTTTGTTTCTTTCATTATGTTTAGCTAAGTTTATCATGTGAAGGTGAAAAGGTTACACTAATGGTGTAAGAATAAGTATAGTGTAAACTTAACATGGACTTTAAGATTTGATTCTAACATGTTTTGTATTTGTTATCTTATTCACTCTTTAATTAATTTTGCTTGTTAAATGACTAATCTTGATCTATGTTGTATAACACTTGGTACAACAAATGCTTGTCACTTTGATAGTTCATACTGTATGGTATAACCGACACTTGAGCTATGAAAGGAACTTGATTTGTTGTTAACATAAGTTATAATCATAAATACTTGACGAGATTTATAAGTATTAGCATTAATCGAATAAGATGACTAATGTAATCATGTTAACAATCTATAATCTAATTGAAACCTCCTTTATGTGTGGTTTCTAATTGAATAATAAGAGTTTATATTATACTTGTTTGACATACCATTAGTGGATCCTCTAACCTTGACATTTATTGTTATCATTGTTTAATCCTTATGTTAATATTCCATCTCAAAGTTCTCATCATCTTCTTCTTCTTCTCCTTTTTTTTCTTTATTATTATTATTATTATTATTATTATTGATATTACTACTATTACTACTAGTAGTAGTTACTACTACTACTACTATTATTATTAGTATTATTGTTGCTATTATTATTGTTGTTGTATTATTGTCATCTATAATTTATACAATTAAACTCCCTGTGGTTCGATCCCAGTCTTGCCGGCTTATTTATTACTTCGACACTCCTGCACTTGGGAGAGAGTGTGGTCACGTACATCAAGTGGTAGACTTTGTAGGGTATCCTCATCATTTTCAGAAAATATGGCGGGAGAAGACATCAATTTTTTAGTCGTGTCAATCTCCCCTAGAATACGAGATAAAGTCTTGGATTCTTTTTTTAGAACACTAATCTTTTCATCTCTCTCTCCCTTTGATACCACCTCTCCTTTTGAATCTGTATTTTCTTTTACCATAGCACCTTATCAAAATACATTAAATCCCTTTGGTTTCTATGCTGCTGAAAATCTTCCTGGTAGCCTATGGTCTCGTCTTTAAAACTACTATCACCAATATCGTCAAATTAAGGCTCAAAATCCTCATAATCAGCCTACCTTGGCTTTCCAGCCCTACCACCATTGTTTGATTTTGGTTCATCCCCAACCTTTCTCGCGTCTTGGGTACATGTTCCAGCCATGTTTCCATGTTTTTCCACCTTCTCAAGTCTGTCACACACGTTCCCCATCATGAAATACATGCTTTCCATCATTTTCATCATGGCTTGTATTTGGAACGTAAGTTCTCCCTCGAGATGGGGTGGTATGTTATTTTGATTTGACATGATAGTTAGTACCTGCAAAACTTGGTTAATGGTAAAAAAAATTATCCTCACGTCGCTCGTGTTTTGTTCAAACACTCTTAATATCCTCTCACACGCTCAGACCTCTCGTCTTACCTTCTTGCGGTTCTTGCAAAATTGAAACCAACACCAAATAGAACTAACTTGGCAGCACAATCCAAATATATATATGACTCAAGAAGCAATAAAAACTAGAAAATAAGCAAAATAAAACTACGATGATAGTCTCGCGAGTATTAAGCGAGGCTATCTGAAATATAAATGAAACTGAAGACTCGAATAAAAACAGAAACCAAAAATATGCAAAATCATTAAACAACACCCAAATATGTTGGATATCATGAAAATAAATTGCAAGAAATGAAATCAACAGAAAGCAAGCAAATTTAAAATGTTGATGCAAGACAGACTCGTTTACGACAAGTTAAGTCCGAATCTAGAACCTAAAGTAAATGATGTCCAATTGAGTTAAAATCTCATATATAGTGCAATATCAGCCCAAATAGAGAGAATATAAAGTTTGAGCAATTTATGACAAGGTTTGATATACTAACGCAAAAACATTATGAATCAGACCTAATTAGACTCGAATTTGAAACCTAAAGAAAAAGATATCCAATTGACCCCAAAATTGATATGTGGTGCATCTAGGACCCCAATAATTAGATATCAAATTTTAGTTAATTCCGAGTTGATTTGATCCAATTGTCTCTTGTTTAGTTTTCTACAGCAGAATCCAATAAACATCTTTTTGAACAATTTTTTTTCTTTTCTCTTTTCTCTGTTTTTTTCTTTTTAATGCTACTGATATATTTTGAACAATAACATAATGAAATAACATTTTTTTTCTTTTTATATGCTGCAAAATCAAGGAGAAAAAGAAATTGGACACCAAGGAATTTTTGCGGAAACAATAAGAAACGAAAATTTTAGAAGGATATGACCTAATTAATGGAGCTAAGCTTTGATACCAAATTATGTGAACCTCATGATCACATGGTCACACAACCCACATGCAAAGACATCAATTCCCGGAAAGCCAAGTAAATCAGGTTTGATAGGAGTGTGATGTAAAGATAACTTGTAACTAGGCACTAGCACTACTGGAAACAAAAACCCCAACCCAAAGAATATTGATTCGCGAATGAGAAGTATAAGGATGACACCACAAAGATAGTTGTTCTTCGATAAGTCGTTTTTCAGTTCTTTAGAGAACCATGGAAGGGAGATTATCTCACCAACACATACACATAAAGTGCGGCAAACAAGAAGTTTTATCAATCTGAATTGTCTTCCTTTACATGTATGGTTATGCCTCTATTTATAGTGACTCTAGACTTAAAGAAACCTTAATGGCCCCCCCTTAGGTGGACTTATATGTAGCCTAGTAATAATAACCCAAAAACTAAGAAGAAAATAATAATAAAAATTAGAAAATTACCATCTTAAATATGCTAGAATTAGATTTGTCACCATTAAAAAGTCTCAAATAGACTAGCAAATCTGATCTGAAGGTAGAATGTATTCTAAAGTCTTCTTTCC
>NW_011500320.1:124968-168699 GCF_000495115.2 Populus euphratica
CTTTGTAGATAGGATGAATAAGGAATCCTTGTAAGAAAAGGATTCTGGAATAATTATGAATCCTTGCCACACTTGAAAACTATGTTGCAGCCTTTAAACATCCTTGTAGAATTAGTATATTTTCAAAATAAGCTGCCACTTCCTTTTAGAAAAAGAGTCCTAGCCAAATAGGAAGTCTACAAGTCACAAGGAAGTAAATAACAAAATTGGTATAGCCTTTGTTGACCCGTATTGAGATACCTTCCCGAACTTCGATTGACCTAAAATTTTAATCCAAGGTAAGACAAGAGGTTAGGAGACTTCACGTAACATTCAGCTTGATCCAACGGTCGGATTGAGAATTATGACTGTTGCCGTAAAACTGGATAGTTGCACATTTTACATCAAAATCCGAATTTAACCTTCTTTTGATTGTATCATTTCTCCAATAATGCAAGAAATTATAGGATAATTAGGGTCTTTATATTTCAAAGCATTATTGTTCAGAACAATTACATTTACTTGTTCGGCTAAAAAGGCTTTCTTTTTCACATTTAGTTTTATCTTCACAGTGCATAGATCTTTTAAAAATTTAGCATCAGAAGAACCTGTTTAATAGCATCTAGCAAAGGTATATTGATCATTACCTGTTTGAAAGTTTCTAAGATTTCAGAGTTGTGATTGATTTTTCTTTATTTGGTCATGACATGAGGAAATGGAAGTGCTGGCAGGGAATCAGTCTTTTCTTTGCAATGTTTAGATTCAACCCCTTCCTTACCCTCAAGGATTGACTTATCATCATTCTCACAAGGTTCAAGAGTGGGTTTTTCATTAACCTTACCACTATGAAGAGTAGTGATTGATTTGACTTGATTCATGTGTTAGCTTCTGGAACTCCTTGCATTTGCATTGTATTTTCTATTGGGATTTTGCTATGATTGAGATGGAAACTTACCTTTCTCTTAAAAACTAAGAGCATATGTGAGTTTTGTAAGAGCATCTTTTAGATTTGCCATGGTTTGAGCATTTTGAGTGTTGATTGTCTCCTACTTTTCAATGAATGCATGCAAGGAAGATTCCTTCTAGGAGATGGAGCATAAGGAGGTGTATATCCATGAGAATTATAAAAATTACGATGTGCTTGGAACGGTGGCTGTGAAGTTTGTGTATTATTTTTGTCACTCTTCTAGTTGAAATTTGGGTGATTTCTCCAACTAGGTTGTATGTTTGCGAGTATGGGCTATGATTGGGCCTTTAAAAACTGTTTAAAGCATGAGCTTATTTATGGAGGTATTCTTTGAAAGAAGGGAAAGTTGGACAGTCATTAGTTAAGTATTAATTGGTTTCACAAATTTGACAAACATTGTTATGAACAGATTTTAATTTACCACTCTTTTTTAAGTTAAAGATGCAAACTTGGCTTGGAAGTCATGATCTTCCCTAAGGTTGTATATATCTCTACTTGATGTATGAGGTTGAGTTTTACTTGGTGCCTTATAAGTACCTACGGTGTCCTAATTTTGAGCATTTTCAACTAATAAGTCTAAGTACTTCATTGCTTCATCAGGGACTTTATCTTCAAAAGTTCCATTGCACATCAATCTTACCATTTGTCTGTCTATAGGTATTAACCCTTCATAAAAATGTGAAATCAATCTCTATATTTTCAAATCATGATGAGGGAAAGTATTAAGCAAGTCTTGATACCTATCCCAATATTGGTAAAATGTTTCTCCTAGTTTTTCAGTGAAAGTGGTAATTTGTCTTTTGAAAGAGTTTGTTCAGTGAGATGAAAAAAATATTTTTTTAAATTGTTATTGCATTTCATCTGAAGCACGAATGGATCCTGATCTTAAATTTTATAGCCGAGTTTTAGCTTTATCTTTTAATGAAAAAGGAAAAATCTTTAACTTGATGGTATTCATACTACAATTTGAGTCATTATAGGTGTTACAAACCTCCTCAAATTCCCTTAAATGCAAGTATAGATTTTCTAAATCTAAGCTATGAAAAGAAGGTAAAAGTTGAATAATATTTGGCTTAAAATTAAAATGAGATGCATCAGGAGGAAAAACTATGCATGAGGGTGCATTTGTTCTTGTTGGATTCATGTGGTCTCTAAGTGTTCTAACACGGTTATTTTCATTATTCTCCTTATGAAGCGACTAGTTATCTTCTTCGGCTATATTTTTCTTAAAATGATAAGGATACCCTACAAAGTCTACCATTTAATGTATATGACCAAACTCTCATGCATGTGTAGGAAGAGAATACAAGGAAGAAGAAAACAAAACAAAAAGAAATAAAACAAAAAAAAAAGTTAGATAAATGAAAAGAGAAAAGAGAAAACAAAATAAATACTATAATTTATACAAGAATTTACCTCCTTGGCAAAGGCGCTAAAAAGTTGACATGACTAGAAGATTGATGTCTTCTCCCAAGTGTAGGAGTGTCGAAGTAATAAATAACCCGACAACACCGAGATCGAACCACTGTAAAGTTAATTGTATAAATTATAAATAATAATAATAAGTTAAAGAGGACTTTGAGATGTAAGATTATTGTGAGAATTAAACAATGATAAAAACAAAAGTCAAGGTTAGAGGATCTACTAATTATATTTCAAATAAGTATAGTATAAACTCTTTTTATTACTCAATTGGAAACCACAAACAAAAGAGGTTTCAATCAGATTATAAATTATTAACAATGTTACAATAGTTATCTTATTCGAATAATGTTAATACTTGTAAATGTTATTAGGTATTCATGATTATAATTTATGTTAACAACAAATCAAATTTCTTTTATACCACAGGTGTAGGTTATACTATACGGTTGGGTTATGAAAGTGCCAAGTATTTGTTGTGCCATGTGTTATACAACATAAATCTAGATTAACCATTTAACAAGCAAAGTATTAAAAGTGAACAAGATAACAAATACAAAATATGTTAGCATCAAACATTAAGGTCCATGTTGAGTTTATACTATATTTATTCATACACCATTAGTGTCACTTTTTCACTTTGACATAATAAACTTAACTAAAAATAATAAAAGAGAGAAACATAAATAAACAAGATAAAAACATAAATAAGATAAAAGTTAATTAAGTAGAGGAAATGACATGAGAAACATAAACAAGATATTCATATAAGCAAAACTTAAGCATTCCAAAAAAAAAAAAAAAAGAGTAAGAACATGATCTAGATTTGAAAACCAAGATACTTAAATGCATATGACGCGACCAAAAGATTGATGTCTTCTCCTAAATATAGGAGTGTTGAAGTATTACATAACCTGGCAAGACTAGGGTCGAACCACAGAGAGGTTATTTGTATAAATTATAAATAACTGCAATACTACAACAACAATAACAAGAATAATAATAATAATAATAGTAATAATAATAGAATAAGAAGAAGAAAAAGAAGTTGATGAGAACTTTAAGATGAAAGCTTAATGTAAGGATTAAACAATGATAACAACAAATGTCAAGGTTAGAGAATCCACTAATAAAATTTCAAACAAGTATAGTATAAACTCTTATTACTCAAATGGAAACCACACACACAAAGAATGTTCCAATTAGATTATAAATTGTTAATATGATTACATTAGTTATCTTATTCGAATAATGCTAATACTTGTAAATTTTGTTAGGTATTCATGATTATAACTTATGTTAACAACAAATCAAGTTCCTTTCATAGCATAGGTGTCGGTTATACCATATGGTTTGTGTTATAAAAGTGCCAAGTATTTTTTACACTAAGTGTTATACAACATAAATCTAGATTAGTTATTTAACAAGCAAAGTATTAATGAGTGAATAAGATAACAAATACAAAATATGTTAGTATGAAACATTAAAGTCCATGTTAAGTTTACATTATACTTATTCTTACACCATTAGTGTAACCTTTTCACCTTGACATAATAAACTTAGCTGAACATAATGAAAAAGAAAAAGAAAAATAAATAAGATAATAACATAAATAAGATAAAAGTTAACTAAGTAAAGGAAAGGAAATGAAAGGCATAAATAAAATATTAATGAAAGCAAAACTTAAGCATTACAAAAATACAAAGAGAGAAAGTAGCATGATCTTGATCTGGAAACCAAGATACCTAAATGCATGACAAATGCCTCCTTTTATAGGCCAAAATTGGAAACTATTGATTTGATGACTAATTGATGAGTGGGTGACTATATATGACTTGATGACAATTCTTATCTTCTTGTTTGAATAAAATATCATTGATAACATCAGAATTTGAATCAGATCTCCATATGAAAGTTCTAGGAAATTATCTCAACTTTCCAAGTAAAAAAAAATAAAGTCATTTGGACTACTAGAACTCAAGATATAGGTTGAACACTGAATAGTGTTTAGGGTGCAAGACAGATTTGGACTTCTTTGTTATTGCTATAATTTAAACTTGAAAAAAGCCTTTTCAAATCTACTTTTCATCCATATAAAGTAGACCTAAATCCAAGATCTATAACTTTAGATATGACTCAATTATCAAATAGTGTTCTAGTTTGGGTTGCACTAGCATCTCTTTTCTAAGTTTGGCTATCTCTTTGTCCTTTCAATTTTAGTACTTAAACTCATTAATTAATCCTTTCATTTACGTGAGAGGCCTGCATTTAAGATGAATATTTACCACAAATTAAAGTGCATTTAAGATGAGCATTTACCACAAATTAAAGGTATCTTATATTATTAGATATATTATTATAAAACATGCTTTAGTTAAGGAGTTATTGATACTTCAAGTGCAAAATGATGATATAAAACCATGATAAAAATGTAATTTTAAGTACTTATCAGCATGACAAATGCCTCATTTTATAGGCCAAAATTTAAAACTATTGATTTGATGACTAATTATTGAGTGGGTGACCAACTCTTGACTTGGTGACAATCCTTATCTTGTCTAAGCAAAACATCATTACTAACATCAGAATTCAAATAAACCTAATCATGAAAGGTCTAGAAAATTATCCCAGCTTTTCAAAAAAATTGAGGTCATTTGGACTTCTAGAACTCAAGA
This sequence comes from Populus euphratica, assembly GCF_000495115.2. Lineage (NCBI taxonomy): Eukaryota > Viridiplantae > Streptophyta > Magnoliopsida > Malpighiales > Salicaceae > Populus > Populus euphratica. The sequence continues at coordinate 130,012 of NW_011500320.1, forward strand.
TATAAGCTAAACATTGAATAGTGTCTCGACTGTAGGATAAATTCGAACTTATCCATTATTGCTAAGATTTGGACTTCCAAACAAAAGAATTGACTCCTACCTTCCCTTGAATGTTTTAGGCCTATGTCTTAGCTTTTAAGTCATATAAACCAAATTAAAATATAAAATTTACAGCTTTAGATATGACCTAATGACTCAATAGTGTTCTAGTTTGGACAGAACCAACATCACTTGTCTAAGCTTCACCCTTTCTTTATCTTTTTAATTTCAAAAGTTGAACTCATAAATCAATCCTTTGATTCATATGATAGGCCTGCATTTAAGATGAACATTTACCATAAATTAAAGTTATCTTATAGTATCAGACTTTTTATTATAAAACATGCTTTAGTTAAAGAGTTATTGATACTTCAAGTGCAAAATACTGAGATTAAACCTTGATAAAAATATATTTTTAGGTACTAATCAGTTCCACAGTTTCATTAAGAAAAGACAATAATTTATCATAAAAACCATTAATAATTAATAAACATATAAGTTTATAGTGAATGTGAAATTGAGCCCTAGAGAAAATATGAAAGATCTCTTCCAATGTGCCCAAACCACCTGGTAAGATAATGAAGGTTAAACATGGTTAAACATTGCATTCATTCAATCAAACATTATGGAGACCTGTAGTTCCTCTCCAATTATTTTTCTAATGATGTCCCATTTTGCTAAAACTTTGTGGACGACCCCCAAAACTTGACTGCTTCCTAAAAATACAGTTATTGACACACCCCTCATTAACCCAAAACTGCCTCTTAAATGAATCTTTCTCTCAACTAGTACCTAAGTTAGATAATTGTTGATTCTAAAAACTCTTTTTTCTCTCCAGGATTGGATACACAAAAAACACAAAATTTCTTATTTGATGACTTAAGAAACCTTCCATTTCTACACATTTCTATATCTATTGAATGTATGGGTTGAGTTGTAGTGAATGGAAGGAAGAGAAGATTTTATAGATGAGAAATTAAAAATGCAATCATACCACCTATAATTAGGATAGCTAGACTCTTACTCACTCTCTATCTCTATCTCTCTGTCTCTCTCTCTCTAAAAAACATGTGTATTTACAAGAAGTTGAGATTGTGGCTCATATCTTTCCTTGTTTTACGTCTAAGAACAACTTAAACACCCTGTATGGGTCGGGAATAGACTTTTCATCTAGTTTTCTTAAAAAGGCGCAAACATGGTTTTTTTTAGTCAGATTCCCAAGACTATTGATGCAACGATATTATTTAATAGTTTCACCCACATTTAAGTAGTGTTTTGCCTATGTTTTATATATAAAATGCCTTGATATTCTTTTTTATATGTTTTGAAGGCACTATTGGATGAAAGATGCAAAAAGAAGTAAATTTGAGGTAATTTGCAGATTTGACCTTTAGTTGATATTTTGTGTAAAGCATGAGCTCTAGAGGTTGAAATAAAGTGATTCTAGTGGCATTAAAAAGCTAACATCTGTACCTTTCTGTAAATCTAAGGTAAGAAAATAAAAAAAAAGCATGGAAATCGTAGCTTTTAAAGTCAAATCTTGCAATCTGCCAATGTTGACTTTCGGCCATTCCGACTTGAATATCTAGAGATATAGAAATCCAATTGATGCAAACTCAATTTTTTTAGATTCTTGACTTAAAGGTGTATAAAAAATTAAAGTTTTAGCCAAAAAAGATGTCATGTAAGGGAGATGTGATTTTTTAAAGATGACAACTAAATTCTACCAACAAACAGGTTTCTTGAAGAAACATGTCCAAATTACGTTTCGAAGTATCTAAACCAATATCCAAGTTTTTATTTCAGTAATTTAGCTCCTCTAAGTCAAAGCTTGAAGATTTCATGTAAGGCTATTTCTCTTTTTTAGAAAAATATTGAAGTACTTAAATGTAAACTGTCTACTTAAGGGAGGACTATTTTGTAAAATAGAGACTAGGGTTTCCTAGGATATAAAAGGAATGAGAGAAGAGAAGGGGGCAACGACCTAAGAAGAGAAAAACACCCCCTCCTCTAAGAAACTCGAAATTATGCATTCTTCCTTCTTTTTGATTAGTTGTTCAATAAACATGCAAGGCTAAACACTTTTTCTTAGTTGCAAGGACACGAAAACTTTCAGATTTCAAGAATTGTGAGATTTATTTTACCTTTTATTTTTAGTTTATACAATGAATATGTTTGTTTTCTTATGTTTATTTTTTCTATGATTGTTTATTTTAATTGCTAGAGCGGACTCTAAGTTATTATTGTAGATAATCTATTGCTAAGTTTGATATCAAAACCAGAGTTATGGTATGAACTTATGAAGCAACTGAGTTTAATAATTATGGCGGATCAACATTATTAATCTTAAAGAGAACATTCAATCAAATCAAACATAGACTGTAGACAATTATGTTTTCTTAATTAATCAGCTTATCTAGATCTAAAGGTTGCCATTAAATGAAATTACTAGTGTGTATATTGTAGTTGTTTGATGGTTAGGGTTACTTTTATGGCGGATCTATTAACTAACCAATATTAAGAAGAGATAAATATTCAAAATATAAATTGATGTTTCGTTTCCATGATTAGTTTTGATTTCTGTAGGTGAATGTGTGCTTGCGATCAATGTTTGTTATCTTGATAATTTTCTGATTTTATTTCATTTCGCTTGATAGTTTTCTGTTTTCTTTTGCTTTAGCCTATATAACGTCCAAAACCCCCTCAAGTTGCATATCATCTAGCGTAAAAATTTGATTTGAACCTTCCTTGTGGGATCGACCCCTTGCTTGCTCTCTTGTTCTTGTGGGATTCATGTGGTCTTTAAGTATTCTAGCACGGTTATTCTCATTTTGAAGTGATTGATTATCTTCTTCGGCCATATTTTCTGAAAATGATGAGGATAGCCTACAAAGTCTACCACTTGATCTACGTGACCACACTCTCATGCATGTGTAGAAATAGAATAAAAGAAAAAAGAAACACGAGAAAAGAAACAAAGTTATATACAAGAAAAGTGAAAAGAGAAAATAAAATAATTACTATAATTTATACCATAACTTACCTCCCCGGCAACGGCGCCAAAAACTTGGCACGACTAAAAGGTTGATGTCTTCTCCCAAGTGCAGGAGTGTCGAAGTAATAAATAACCTGGCAAGATCGGGGTCGAACCACAGGGAGGTTAATTGTACAAATTATAAACAACAACAACAACAATAATAGTAGTAGTAATAATAATAATAATAATAATAATAATAATAATAATAATAATAAAGAAAGAGAAGAAGAAGAAGATGATGAGAACTTAGAGATGGAATATTAATGTAAGGATTAAACAATGATAATAACAAATGTCAAGGTTAGAGGTTCCACTAATGGTATGTCAAACAAGTATAATATAAACTCTTATTATTCAATTGGAAACCACACAGAAAGGAGGTTCCAATCAGATTATAGATTGTTAACATGATTACATTAGTCATCTTATTCGATTAATGCTAATACTTGTAAATTTCATCAAGCATTCATGATTATAACTTATGTTAACAACAAATCAAGTTCCTTTCATAGCTCAGGTGTCGGTTATACCATACATTATGGGCTATGAAAGTGCCAAGCATTTGTTGTACCAAGTGTTATGCAACATAAATCAAGATTAGTCATTTAACAAGCAAAGTATTAAAGAGTGAACAAGATAACAAATATAAAACATGTTAGTATCAAACATTAACGTCCATATTAAGTTTACATTATACTTATTCTTACACCATTAGTGTAACCTTTTCACCTTGACATAATAAACTTAGCTAGACATAATGAAAGAAAGAAAAATAGATAAACAAAATAAGAACATAAGAGTTAACTAAGTAAAGGAAAGGAAATGAAAGGCATAAACTTGATATTAATGAAAGCAAAGCATAAACATTACAAAAAATACAAAGAGAGAAAGGAAAAGCATGATCTTGATCTGGAAACCAAGATGCCTAAATGCATGGAAAATGCCTCCTTTTATAGGCCAAAATTGGGAACTATTGATTTGATGACTAATTGATGAGTGGGTGGCCAACTCTTGACTTGGTGACAATCCTTATCTTCTCTTGTCTGCCCAAAACGTCATTGATAACGTCAAAACTGGAGCCAGTTGCAAACATGAAAGTTGTAGGCACCCACAACGTCATTGATAACATCAAAATTGGAGCCCGTTAAAAACATGAAAGTTGTAGGTAATTGTCTCAGTTTTCTTGTGTAAACAATTCAGCTCATTTGGACTTCTAGAACTCCATATATGGCCAAAATACCGAACAGTGCTCGGGCTGGAAGACAGATTCAGGCTTCTTTGTTGTTGCTACAATTTGGACTTGAAAATGACCTTTTCAGATCTTGGGCTCCATATGAAAGTTGTAGGCCTATGTCTTACCTTTCCATCCATATAAATTGGACCTAAATCTGAGATCTATAGCTCCAGATATGACCCAATTACCAAACAGTATTCCGGTTTGGATTGCACCGACATCTCTTTTCTAAGTTTGGTCATCTCTTTATCCTTGCAATTTAAGTTCTTGAAGTCATCAATCAATCCTTTCATTTATATGATGGGTCTGCATTTAAAATGAACATTTACCACAAATTACAGGTATCTTATATTATTAGATATATTATTATAAAACATACTTTAGTCAAGGAGTTATTAATACTTTAAGTGCAAAATGATGATAAAAAACCATGATAAAAATACACTTTTAAGTACTAATCAATAAGCTTATCTTTTTTTGACTCATTTCAGCTTTTCCCCTCTCTACATTACCAATTAAAGTCTCAGTAAATTTCTAGATTTATATTGATTATATTGGGAGCAAGACAAGAGGATTTAACTCCTACCATATTTTTTTGGATGCAACCTATCAATTCGTTTCCACAAATGGTGAATATTTAATAACAATTAATATACTTAGTGATTTTTTTTATTTTAGTTAATATCAATAATTATTATTTAATGAAACATTACAGTTGTATTACCATGTTGAATTGAATTGAAGTTATTTTGATCTTATCTTATAATAATAAGATATTATCTTAACTGATGAAGTTATATTTTATATTTTATTTATATTTTATTTTATCTTCTTCTAAAAATATTAAAAAGATTTGATCTTTTTAAAATACAGAAATTAAGTATTGCTATATAAGAGATCTGCTGGTTAATAGACTGATATTTATATAAATTAATTAGTACCGAGCTATTAATTGTGAATACATAATATAATCAAGAAATATTGATAATTTCTTGAAAGAATGAAAAACTCATTTGTTAGAGAGTAATAGTAGTTACGGTCAAGATGTAACAAGCTTCATCATTTTTAATGGCAACTAATGTATGCAAACCATTTTATCACATTAAAAAATGCACTTATGAGAGTTTATAATTATATCACATAACAACCGTTGTTGAAAAATCATGTTTTTACCTCTCTTTTCTTGGCTTAAATCGTACATTAAGTTTCGGGAGATGAATTTTATAAGGAAAAAAAGATTTTCAAGAAAATAAATTATTTTTTATATTTAAATATATCATAAAAAATGAGTTGAAAATCATTTTTTCATTTTTGATTGGGTAATGAAAATAAGCAAGAAAATAGAAGATTCTTGTTATGAATTTTTTTAAAACATAATTTTTTTTGTTGTTTTGAATTTTATTTTAGCTATTATTAACCATCGTGCTGTGCAAATGACAGTTGGTTTTTTGTTTCTGCTAGCCTGATGTTCTAAGCCAAGGAAAATTTTATAAAGCTGAAAATATTTTAAAAAACTTTATAAGCTGAAAATATTTATAAAAAATAAATTTAAAAGTTAATCAAGAAATAATTTATAAAAATAATTATTGGAAAACCAGGAAAATATTTTTTTTCTAAAATATTATGCAAAATAAACACCCTGTAAGACAAGCTAATTCAATTTAAGAGGTGAATATTGCCTTCGAGGCTGCATCGAAGCAGTTGAAGAAAGAGAGTAAGGGACAAAAACAAAAACGTAAGTTAGTTGATTTATAAATTGTTATTTATTTGGAAATTCAAAAAACAAATAAGCAGATAAAATATTCATATTCCCATAAAATATAATTTTGAATGCAATTCTAAACAACATCTGAATATCATTTCAGTTATTTTTAAATAGAAATTGAAAACAGGAGTTAATACATCAATCAATGAGTGTTTTATAACCATTTACAGTGAAGTGGTGGCACCATGCATCTCCGGTCAGCCAAGGGATCACGGCTAAAAACACAGGGCCATGACCGCCATTTGCGCACTTGAATCGACATTTCGATCATCAATGTCGGTGATGTTTCAACGCATGGATCACAACTAATTCATCGATTCGATTAGTTAATATTGTCGCATTTAAGGCTTGTTAACGGTGCAATTAGTCAATTTGACTAATCTCCTTGACACTCTTCAGACTTTATTTTCAAGGCTAAGTTTCAGTCCATGTTTTTCTAACACTAACAAAACATGTTTCGGTCCATTGAAGAGACGGTTCAGTATTATAATAATACCTTCTGTTTTATATCCAACTACTACATAGAAAAAAATTGTTTTATTAATTAATTAACTTGTTTTTTATATTAATATCATGCAATTTTGTTTTAAATTTTAATTTATAGAACCTATAATAATATGTTTTTTTGTTTTTCCATACAAAATCTTATTTTCTAATCATTTTAATCAAAAATATACTTTTAAAATTTATCATTTAAAATAACAATTAAAAAGCCGCAATGTTAATAGATGTTTAGAAATGTAGTTATTTTTTAAAGTATTTTTAACTTATAAATATATTAAAATATTTTTTTATTTTAAAAAAATTAACATATATTAAAATAATTTAAAAATATAAAAAAAAGTAAAAAAAATTCAAATGTTTTTAAAATATAAAATCAAAGAAAACTTAATAATCAAAAACAGAGAAAAGTCATTGTAAATCATCAGCAACATGCATGGATGTCTGAATGATTTTATGTGCTGACAACAAAGAAGGGACCAATTGAACTCATGCCTTGTCAATTCTGGTACTGCATGCTGCATCGCTTTCTGTGTTCTGGTCTCTCTCGAATAAAGTAACCTAACTTACGTTCTCACGTAGATTTTGCATTAAGTATGTGATGAAGATAAGCTAATTCAGAATGCTTGAATATGTAAAGTATAATATTTTGAAATGTGGAAAACACGCATTAAATGATGCCATCCAGACTTATTGAATGATTTTGCGCCCACAGTCCTTTCTGTTCAGCCTTATACTATATTCAATTATCAAATTAAATGATGCATTCTTGCGCGTGGCTAGTCCTTCAAATAATACGATCAGTCCTTTCATATGTATATATATATATGATAAGTATTTACAATATTCACATAATTATTCGCAATTAACAGCACTAGTCTTTTTTCTAATATAATAATTTTATTAATATTAAGTTGATGAAAAATAAATTACTATTTTTACATCAATTCAATAAAAAAAATAAAAATATAATTTATTGTTACCGGATAATAGTTATAAGTTATAACAAAATATTTAGGTCTTGTTTGTTTTTTATTTCAAAATCATTTTTGAAAAAAATTGAAATTTTATTTTATTTTTTCTTTACTTTAAATTAATATTTTTATTATTATTTTTAGATCATTTTGATATGTTGATATCAAAAATAATTTTTTAAAAATAAAAAAATATTATTTTAATATTTTTCTAAGTGAAAAATATTTTGTAAAACAACCACAAATATATTTTTAAACAGATTATAAATATTATAGATAAATATGATCTTCCCGATAAAATTTAGTCTTTTCATAGATAATAAATAAAATTCCTTGAATTTTTTTATTAGATTTCTGACAAGATTTTTTTTCAAATCACACACAAATGAATCTCTTATTACCATAAATTAATGCAAAAACAAATCATATTTCTTGATTTTATTTTATTAATGAAAGATTTAACAATCAATAGATAAGAGTTTGTCTCTTTTGAAGTACAAAACTCAATTTCTAAACCCTCATTTAAATGACATACCCTTCTAAATTTAGAGTCAAAGAGATAGTTTAGTATCACAAAATAATATTTTTTTTAAAGTTTTTATCCAATAAAAAAAAAATCACTAATACATAGAGACCTCAACTACTTTGAAAAAGCCACCCATCTTCTATATCATAACCCTCGATAAAATTATTGGCATCTGAAAACCATCCCTCGATAAAATTATTGGCATCTGAAAACTCATAGTAATTATCACATATAAAATCAATGCAAGAACTAGTAAATTATTTGTTTTTAAATTTACATCATTTGAAAAAATAAAAATAATACCACTTTGATAATTAGATTTTAAACATATTATTGATATCTAAACTAATTCATTTTCAAAAAATAACTATCTTGTTTCTATAAATTTCTTGTGTCAATTTTTTAATTAAAAAAATGAAAGAAGTTAAGCATTTAATTTGAAATTTGATGTATTTGGTATTATTTCCATACTATTTAAAAGAATGATATGATTTTAGAGGTTCATTTAATAGAAAATCGAAACTTTTACTGAACTAATTTAAATTAACATAATTTGTTTTTATAGAAATAGTAACCTATTTCTTAAAATAAAAAAAGAAGGGTTAAAAAGATGCATTAAATAGTGATAGCAAGAATTGAAAAATATGTGGGGTATAATAATGATTAATTATTTAAAAAATTTATTAATTAACCCTCTCTCAACAACTATCTCAAGACATGGGAACTCTGAAAAGAGAAAACCCGAGCTCGACCACCAATAATACTATTAATATATTTAAATTATTACTATTGCAATTTCAGGCACTCTTCAATGGGAGTTTCGAGCATCAACGCTGCATGTGCCCTCCTTTTTAGTTGGAGTTGATGCTCAGGTAAAGGACAATGACAGCTTTCTAAAAGATGTCGGAGATATAAATATGTGGGCGTCAATTCGTTTCCACGTGATAAATGATCGATAAGCTCGTTCCACGATATTTTAATACGTGAATATTTTAAAATAAGGGGGTTCTAATTGCTATAACGAGTTTTTTTATATTTTAAAAATATTTTTGAAAAAATTAAATTTTTTATTATTATTTTTAAATTAATATTTTATTTTTGTTTTAAATTATTTTAATGTGCTAATATTAAAATTAATTTTAAAAAAAATAAAAAGATATTTTGATATTTTTATAAATAAAAAAAATTAAAAAAAATAATTATAAACTAGTTATTAAATTATTTATTAAATAGTACACCTACTTTTCCGCTCAAATATTTTCAATTTGTTGTTATTAATCTAAAGATCCTCTCTACCGTCGATGGAACCGAAGTAAATGGAACAAAAGTTAATGGAACATTATTATTAATTCATTTACAAACTCTTCACGAAAAAGCTAGTTATGTCGGGTTAGTACCTGAGCTTTCATGAGCTTGAGATTAGAGATTTTAGCTACTTCAAAAAAGCCAACCATCTTTTATATTATAAACCTTGATAAAATTACTATAATCTGAAAACTCATGGTGGTTATCATCATCACATATGAAATTAATGCCAGAACTAATAAGTTATTTGTCTTTAAATCTATATCATTTAAAAAAAATAAAAAGAATATCACTTTTATAATTAGACTTTAAACATATTATTGACATCTAAATTTCAAAAAATTACTTTCTTGTTTCTATAAATTTCTTGTGACAATTATTTAAGATAAAAAAATATGAAAGAAGTTGAGCATTTAATTTCAAATTTTATGTATTTAGTATTAGTAGTGTACTATTTTAAAAAAAATTATAATTTTAGAGGTATATTTATAGAAAATCAAAACATTTACGAGAATAATTTAAATTAAGATATAAGTTTTTTTTATAGAATTAATAACCTATTTTACTAAAATAAAAAAGAAGGGTTAAAAAGATGCATTAAATAGTGATACAGAAACAATTGAAAAATATGTGGGGTACAAAAATGATTAATTATTATTTAACCCTCTCTCATCAACATTCTCAGGACATGAGAACTCCAAAAAACAAAAAAAAAACAAGACCGGAGTTCGACCACCATGCTATATTTATGAAATCCTGCACACAAAAATCGTCGGCCCTTCATGTGGCCGTCAAGTCCTTTTCGCGTTATAAATGATTGATAAGTTCGTTCCAAGAGATTTTAGTAAGGTGCGTTTCATGCGGGCTCCGGCGCCTTATAAATGATTGATAAACGCCACTTGTAATTATGCGCACACGGCCAATGAGTATGTGGGGACCGGTGCCTTATCGCTCTATATGTGATTGATAAACGCCACGTATAATTATGCCCACGCAGCCAATGAATTGAATAAAAAATAATAAATAAAAATATTACATTCCCATAGCCCTTTTTTTCCTTTGTATTGGAGGGCCTTTATATATATATATATATATATATATATATAAGCCATAAATAAATCCAAGCAACTGTTTCTTAAGCCCATGCGATCTCTAAAAAGATATCTTGAGTAATGTCAATAATCGAGCTAATTGATATTCCTAATATAATAGATACTATCATACATATAATTATATTTAATTTGATAAAATTGTTTGATCTTAAAAGGGATCCTCTATAATTTTACAAGTGAATGTTTATTTCTTGGTTTTGTCTAATAATTAATAACTTGATTATTTTTAGATAATAGTAGATAGAAAGAACGCCTATAAGGAGTCCTATTGAAATCATGAAATATAGGCTAGTCTACGATCCACACCAGAATAATTGGAGTTTTCCGATTCCTAATTTGTGTGGAACAGAAAATACAAGTGGAAAAGGAATAAAAATACCCCTATCATTCTAAGATATATCAATGGGAAAAAAATTCTCGAAGCAAACCCATATCTTTGGTCTCTTTATGTAGGCCATAGGGGACAAAATTGTTCAAACCCTTATTATCTTGGTTAGGTTTAAATTTAATGAGAATAATATTCTACAACTAACAATTTATTTATTTTCAAACCAATCCATTTACTATTCTCCATTTCAATTATAACAAAAATTATAAGTATATGTAAACCCTAGAACATAAATTATTTTACGTATACCTCTAATCAAATATATTATCTATTTATAATTTCTATAGAAAATTGATAATTTACTAGAACACGTCATACGCTGTATAGAATAAACCTGCAATAAAAGAAAAGACATATATATAGATAGCTATAATTTTATCCACGTATGCTTAATAAAGCTTTTTTCTGTGCTTTAACAAACTCTATTAACATTAAAAAAAATATCTTTTTTGTTCGATGCGAATCCTTTTTTTTTAATTGAACAAGGAAATCCATGAATAAAAGGAAAAAAGCTAAGTGTTGTGTGTGCGTGTGTATGAGATCCAGTGTAGCTAGACACCATAGCTCTAATATAAGGATAATATACAATTAATATAATGATAGATTTTATTTTTTTTGTTAATAATAGAAATTTTATTAAGAAAAAAGGCTACAAAGATAATAACCTAACTTACATAAGATGAACAAGTAGAGGAAAGGAAGCACAAAAACTGTTGCATGAAACAGGGGAGAGCAACAAATGAGGGAACAAACAAATCATAAGAAACCAACTTCTCCAGACTAAACATTCTCTATATTAAGCTTTAAAGAGTTGGAATCAAACCCCAACCATAAAGCAATACTTTGGTGCACCATGGAGAAACAAATTTGAAAGTTAGGGGCAGCATCAATAAAAATAACATCATTTCAGTGAAGCCAAAGATTCCAAACAACACATGAGAAAAGAAGTTGTCATAAGAGATTTTGCTGCTTGTCTTTAACCATAGAAGACCATTGGTAGCACATATCATCAATAAATTTTAGAAAAACACTGCAAAAACCCCTATTAGAAAGCAATTTCATCCATATATTCCAAGTGAAGTGACAGTAAATGAAGAAGTGACTTAAAGGTTCCTAGCTTTTATTGTAGAAAGCACATCTTGACTCCTAAAGAGTGAGGTAATCATGTTGAAATAGAAAATCTCGTGTGGTTACTTTGTCTTAAACAAGGAGCCAAAGGAAAAGTTGTACTTTTAGTGGGGTTAGTTTTATCCAAACAGAAAATTAGAATGGTTTGGCACCACCATAGAGTAGTTGGTCCATCATTTTGGAGCAAGATTTTATACTAAAGATGTCATCGCTGTTGAGGATCCAGATTTTCTTATTCATCTTGCGGCAGAACATTTGCTTGGATTCCAGTAAGGATGATAAAAGTGATAGTTGTTCTTGTTCAAAATGAAATAGAGGTTTGCACCATTGTAAGGACCAGGGCCGGATTCTATTACTCCATCTACCCATGTCAGCCACCAAAGCAGAATTAGAGGAAGACAAAAGATATAGCCTAGGGAAGGTTGTTTTAAAAGGGTAGTCATCAATCCAGTTGTCTAGCCAAAAGGATGTTAAACTGTCATTCCCCACCATGAATTTTCAATGATTCGTGAAGATGTGGTGAACGTCGATTTGAACAATGGACATAATATCCTTCTAGATCTTGGAGGGTTGATTGTAGAAAATTGGGATCTCATTGTCATAAGTTGGATTGTACATCGAAGAGATAATTATTTTCCATAAACTTGTACCTAGGGAAGAGAGTCTCCAAATCTATTTTAGCAGCAAGGCTCTGTTTTTTTATATAAGGGAGCCTACATCGAGGCCTCCTTGTTTTTTATTGTGCATCACTAGTCTCCATTGGATCTTGCAGAAAGATCTTTGCTTGGTACATCCACACCACAAGAAAAGTCTTTGGATGGATGAAAGAAGTTTGCTTACCCTTTTGGTATCTTGAATACAAACATAAAATATATAGGTAGGGAATTAAGGACACTTTTAAAGAGACATAAATTTTGTTGGTGTTCAAAGCCAAATTTATCATAAATACAATAAAATAACAAATTAAAAATATCTTTAGAAAAGCATATCAATGGTAATTTTTATTTTTTTAATAATATAATTAATGACTACTTTACCAATGAAGTTATCATGTCAAACTAAAAAAAAACTTATTTTACCAATGAAGTTATCATGTCAAAAAAGAACTTACCCACAATAATTCTATCAATAAATTCATAAAAGATTCTAGCAAATCCACACAAAACACAAATTTATTTTTGATATTTTTGAAACATATAAAAAATTATTTTTATTTTTATATTTTTTTTGTTAAAAATGCACAAATATTTTTATTTAGGATGTGGTGAAATGCACATACGAAACCACGTTTGTTTTTTATTTTTTATCAATGTTTTTTTATAATTTTTTTTGTATAAAAGGGTAAGCATAGAAAAAATCCCGTAAAAAAAAAGTTCTCAGCAAGTACAATTTTTTTATTGTTAATATAGGAACTTAATCATTATATTATGACTTATTAATTTAAAAGAAGCTGGAATTAATTGAATGTCATATGGTTCTGTTGAATTCAATCTGCACTTTAGTTATATAATAAATCTCGTTCCTTGCTTGGTTAATCAAAAGGACACTCAGAATCTGCACACAAAAATAATAATAAAAACTGAAACTTCTACTAGAAATTAGAATTTAGCAACTAAAAAATTTGAACTTTAGTTGGATTGCTTTATTTATAACTCATGCCAAATATCAGTTGCAAATTGAATGCTAAATGTCTCCAAAAAAAATTGTGAAACCATTATCCAAAATGTTAGATTAACAGACACAGTATTTACACCCACAACATAAAGAAAATTCTTGATATGCTTGTTCTAAATTGTATATTTTAATATGATAATGCTAGCAATTTACACGGTACATAAAACAAACTATAAGCTTTATTTTTTAAAAAAAATTGTCCTTATACATTATGTATTTTATGTATATTTCTTTGTCCACTCATCTAACTCCAGAAGAGATACAAGACTATTTTCATGAGTTTCTTTATAGAATAAAACCAGAAGTAACATTGACTTGACTAAATTGCTAGCATAGTCCAAAATCTTGTGGAGCGCATAGAAGCGATGGCCTTCATTTTAAGATTTTGTAAACAAAGTGTACTATAGCCATAACTAGCAAGAATGTGTTAATTTAATTTTGGAAGTGATATATTGAAACCTTAGAAAAACATTTTTAAAATCAAATATTTAGATATTTACATCATTTTATTGATGTTATTTGAGAAAAAAATATTCTGAAAAATAAACAGAAAAAAATCTACTTAAAAAATATACCTAATTGGCTATTTGAACCAAGTGTCATCGCCTTTTCGTTTACTGATCTTGATTCTGAAGAGAAGTTTGAAAAAGTAAAACAACATCTTATATTGATCATAGAACTCAAAAAGAAAAAATCGTTCAAAATTATTGCATTAAGAAATATAAAAGGCTAGTGAGCTAGCCTTCTAGGAAAGAAGCAAAAATGATTAAAGCGAGTAGAGAGAATAAAAGGTATTGATGTATGAGATAATTGATGTTAGAAGGAGAAAGCAAACTCCTAAGAAACCACACAATTCTAAGAAATACTACAAGTGACAAGATTAAGGATTGTTACTGTTACGTTGAATTAAAAAATCAGAACTACAAGGTATTGTAAACTAATTAGATTGAAAAAAACAGGTGGCTGACAGCAGAACACGCTTACAAGATGCACTGGATAGCTAGATCTCCACTCTATAAATGGGCATGGTTCGTTCTACTTCAAAGCACTCTTCCCTAGCTACGCACTTCTTCCTTCTTTCTATATTTACTGTTTTTGTATCCTTCTTTCATTTTATTTGTCAATGGAAAGCGGGCTTAAGGCATTGTGGGTGTTGTCCGTGGTCCTGCTGGTGTCAAACTGGCAACACTGGACTTATGGAAAACGCGCACCTCAAGTTCCTTGCTACTTTGTCTTTGGAGATTCTCTCTTTGATAACGGAAACAATAACTACCTTGACAAAGCAGCTAAAGTTAATTACCTTCCTTATGGGATAGACTTTGATACTGGGGCTTCAGGAAGGTGCAGCAACGGTCTCAACATAGCTGACACCATTGGTCTGCAGTTTTCTCTCCTCGCTTATAATACAAAATATAGTGTGTTAGTTTTCTTTAATGGAAAATATTAAATATGTTCTCACTAGATAGTTGTGACCGTTGTATTAAATTAAAATTAGAAATCTTGCTAAGTCTGGTACGAATGTTTTTGTTGCTGAAATTTACATAATTTATTAGAAGAAGGATGATTAGGTTTATTCTTTTGTTTCTTGTATAACTTGAAACATAAATTTACAACGGTCTCAACATAACCGAGTTTAGTAATGTGGGCAGTTATGATCTTAATTATTATTCTTTTGTTTCAGCTGAACAATTAGGTTTCGACAGTTACATTACGGACTTTGGTATCGGAGGTTGCACTAATTTTCTAGATGGTGTAAATTATGCATCTAATGGAGCTGGCATCCTTGATTCTACTGGCTCTCTTGCGGTGATTACTGATCATATGCCTCTCATAACTAAAACCTTGTATTATTCCGTATGAATTTTGCGTAATCTTGTATGCTTTGGCAACGCTAACTATTAATATGATTCTTTTGTGTATGTCAAGGGAGAACTATTTACCATGAATATTCAGTTATATAATCACAATATCACGGTTTCACGAATTGCCAAAATCTTGGGAAGCGAGGAAGTTGCTAGGAAGTACTTGAGCCAATGCATCTATGTGTCTGATATGGGTCATAACGACTACCTCAACAATTATTTCTTGGACAGCTACAGTAGCAGCAAGAAATATACTCCTGAAGAATTTGCTCAACTTCTTATTGAAACTTATGAAACTCAGCTTGAGGTTAGCCCTACTTAATGTCTCTTGTAAAACAACAATTAATGTTTGACGTGAGTGGAAACTAACAAAGATAGCTTTTTTTTCCCTTGCTGCCAGAAATTGTATTGCTCAGGAGCAAGAAAGATAGCTGTGTTCGGAATTATTCGGGTGGGATGTATGCCGCACAACATACAAAACCATCCCAATGACGTAGATGCATCTTCTTCATGTGTTGAAAAGTTCAACAGTGATGTTAAAGTTTTCAACGACAAGCTTCCAACACTGCTAAATAAACTAAATAAAAAGCACTCTGATGCTGTGTTTACCTACATAAACTCTTATGAAATTGATTCTGATGATCAGACCAATACAGGTCCCAATTCCCCCACCCCCCCCCACCCCCCCTCTCGGTTGAAGACGACTTTTTTGTGACGCCTCTTGATACCAATATTACATTTTCTTGCTTGCAGGTTTTACATATGCCCGTGAGAGCTGTTGCGAGGTAGAATTTGGTTCAGTCCCATGTACATCTCTCTCCGTCCCGTGTAGCAACAGGAGTGACTATGTGTACTGGGACGGAGCCCATTTTACTGAAGCTAAAGCTTGGGCGTTTGGAAAAAGAGCATATAAAAGTCTGTCACAACAGCATGCTTCTCCATATGATATCAGCGGACTTGCTAAGCTGAAACTTGACGATTCTGATGCTTACGATATCAACCATGCCCAGCTATGATGGAGAAGATGATTGTCCAATAAGTTCTTAGAGAATAAAATATTGTGACTGTAAGAACAATTGAAAGACATATCTACTGTCTTTTCATAGCCTTTCACAATATAATTCGAATAAAATTTGCATTGAGGCATTAGTCTCAAGAAGCAATAATAATTACTTAATCCTTAATCATTTGGATATCATACTTAAACTCCATTCATAGAAGGATTTATTCTTAAAGTATAGAAGTCGATTCGGAGATACTCTTGCCCTTAAAATTGAAAGAAGGATACATACGTACTTACAAAAACCAAAATTTCATTTTTATATTTATATCTGTGAAATCTCGTATGTGGACATGATAGGTTTAAAGATCATGGCTTCTGCTGCTAGCTTTAATTAATGTCTCAACAAATTTCTACACTGATAACACAAAATCTCCAACTTGATGTGAAGTCTACCTCAACAAATTTCTGAACTGATTGAGTTCTTCATGACTTTGATATATTTTAAGCTCTTCTTAACTCCTTTT
This sequence comes from Populus euphratica, assembly GCF_000495115.2. Lineage (NCBI taxonomy): Eukaryota > Viridiplantae > Streptophyta > Magnoliopsida > Malpighiales > Salicaceae > Populus > Populus euphratica. The sequence goes on from NW_011500320.1 coordinate 147,084, forward strand.
CCTCATGATTTTTTAAAAAAAACTATACTTGATATACTGGGAGTGAGACGAGAGGATTTCAAACCTAACACACATATCCAAGTGTATAAATTAAAAAGAAACTTCTTTCTTTTTGTATTTAATTTAGAACTCTTTTAGCTTTGTTTGTGATGTTTTTAATATTATATATACAACCAAAGAGAGTTGCGATATTTAGTATTGATTATCAAAATACTGAGTAATAAAAAATAAAATTAGGTTTCTTATGGTAAAGATTAATATATATATATATATATATATGATTGCTATTTTTTTTGCGTCAAATTCTTACCATTATGGGATATAAATATATTTTGGAGGCGCAAAATAAAACTATACCATGATAACATGAATGTTTAAATAGTAATTTACCACTAAAAACTAGTCTCCACTATGAAACTATATATAACGTGTCAAAAAACAATTTTAATGATAATCTAATTAATTAATAAAATGCGAAAAATAGCCAGCGAGGAAGTGGCTTGAGATTACAGAGTCTGCTAAATCAAGATGACAGCCAAGCCAAAAATTTCATTTCCGTATCTAGACCATGCTATGCTTAAAAGGTCAGCCACCCTATTTCCTTCTCTATGTACATGATTTAAGGTATCGGATTTATAAGCCATACTTATACAGTAGATTGCATTAAACTCACTGCATAACCTCCATAGCCGGTTATCTGGATCCTTTTCAAGCCAATGAACGTATTTGCTGAATATGACTCCAGATATAATAAACTTACTGAAAGTTTGCGCTAGAGATGCTTATCTCCAAATTAAATTCTTTTGATTGCAACTTTCACTTCATTTGAATCCATAGTACTAGATAAAGATGAAAAAAAATATATGAGAAGTGAATGGCATTGTTTCTCAAAAATCCACCAATCCCTGATCTATTAGTTTTTCAAATGAAGCCGAATTCATTAATGAATCAAACTTTATTTTTTTTATTTTTTACGAAGTCGAGATTTATTAAAGATGAGCAGCAGCCAGTAAGATGGTGGCCAAGACTGCAAATGGAAAAGCAATCTACGGTCAATTTATATATTCAGAATCTCTACCTGTTAAGGGAAATAAACCTACAACAATCTTGTGACGGCAACAGAGACACAACAGAAACAACCTACAAATTAAACAGGGATGTAAAATCAAGTATGACATTCTTTAAACTCTTCTCTCCTGTTCTCAATTTCCTAGAGTAGCTTTGCTCGGCCATCTGCCAGTACATTTCTAATAAGCATGATACATGTATGTATGTATGTATGTATGTATGTATGTATTTAGAATTGCAGAACTCAGAGAGGAAACACGTGAATACTGTCTTGTATATTTTGTTTATTTAGTGTGCATGTACAAAGGGTTTAAATAAATGATAACGCTAACTGCTATCTTACATATGTGCATATATATTTGATAGTTCGAAATTTAAACAGCAGATATAATCTTGTTTGATTTCAAACTTTGAATATTTGGATAGTTAAGTTCCTGCAGATTTGATGGTTGTTGCAACATACTCTCTTTCTTTGACTTGTTTTTCTACATGCCCTGCAATCAAAAGGGTAGGGACCGAACCCTGAAATTGCCACATAAAATGTCACTACACGACGTTGGGTGACGGGTCCACTTTTTTTTATTTATTTTAACAAAAAGAATAAATATATTTTTTTCTTGATAGGGGGAAATAAAAATTTTATTGGAGTCGCCACCTAATAATTTAAAGGAACTAGAAATCCAAAATTAGACACTAGTCCCAGAGATTCAGGTATTGGGTTAGTTATGATTAAGGGAAGGTAGACATTACCCTTAAAATATCCTTTCACAAAAAGGTTACCCTTACTTGTGTGTTTTTTATTTGATTCAAATGCTATTATATTTTGAGTTTATTTGCAAAAAAAATTAAGATGGTCAATATCGATCCTTAAAAATAGAAGACACGTTAAAAATGACATCAGTCCCTAAAATTAGGAGACTTTGTCTAAAATGTCGACATTTGTCTCTAAAAAGGAGAGCTGCGTCTGATTTACTAAAAGAAATAATAATTGACATAATCCATATTTGGTATTTAAAATTTTGACATCGGTTCTTTTTTTGTAAATAAAAGAGACGTATCAACAAATAATATTTATTTTATAAAACAAAAATTATTTTGATATCATCGAGAAATGGGTATATCCATTCTTTGAGAATCGGGTTTTGACCCATGAACAGTGATATGATAAAATGGGTGTTGGACCTGCGTTGTTATTTATTTTAAATTTATTTTTTGTTATTTTTTGTTTTTTTACATGCAAAAAATTTACAAGTATTTATATATAAAAATATCAAAAATATGATAAAAATCATAGAAAATTACATGTGTCACTGTATAGGTAAAAGACTGAAATACCCTCGGATTTATCAAAAATTTATGAAAATGCCACTAGCAACGCGTGTGGCTCACGCGCGGCTACTGTTGACGGCGGTGAAATTTTTCGGTGAGATTCCAGCCAAAAGATGGTTGATTCTGGTAGATCTGAGAATGAAGATTCTGATGTTGGTGGTCTCGATGGTCGTTGATGGTTGATGAGGGAGAATAGACGACTTGAAGTTCGGTTGGCCGATGACTGTCGCAGCCTTTTTCCAGCCAAAATCGCCGGTGGAAACATGTAAATCGGCCGGGGTTTTGCTTTAGAGGAGGCGATGCACCTTTCTGTGGTGGTTTCACAGCTTGAAATGGCCAGAAATGGGAGATCGGAGGAGAGAGAGAGGATCGCCAACAAGAGGAGAGAGAGGCTCTGAGTTTGATACGCTATGAACGAGCGTATGGTGCACCGGTGCGTCTGAAGCCTGTGAACCGTTGGATCGTGGATGAAAAGATCGTGCGGCTATGATTGGCCTGATCTGCAAGTTGATCGGATGGTCAGGATGGACTGGGCTATAATCTGGTGTGTCGCGGTGTACCGAGTGTTTGGTACACCTGATGACGTGGCACAACAGGATCAAAGGATAGATTATTTTAAAGGCTGAGATGGATTTGGGTTTTAATTTAGTGTGGTAAAGCGTATTGTATCCTAAGAAATTAAAGGCTCAGATTTAAATACTATTAGATCTAACAATTGGGATATTTTTGGTATTTTTCAAATTATTTTAAAAAAAATCAATATTTTACTAGGGTGAAGAAAAAGTTATATGAAAAAAAAAGTGTTAAATAGTAACACAAATAGTTTGCTCTCGAATTCAGAATTCACAATTCTCTTGATTTCTGTTTCTATCTTTGTTTGCTTGGTTTCATTGGCTATTTATATCTAATAAAAGGGGACAACGAATCACAAATTGTGCAGGTAATCACAAGATTGTGCAAAATTTTCAATGTCCGGCGGCACCGCCTACCATTGGCAGAAATCCGCCGCCTATAACAAAATTGAATTATTTTTTTTGTTTTATTATATATAATAATAATATTTATTTATAGAGGTAAAATTAAAAATTCAAATCAGTATTATAAAAAGCTTTTCAACCGCTAAAAATTAATTTTAATTACAAAAAAAAAATTATACGGGTATCAACTCGGTAGATCGGGTTTTTTGACCAAAAATACCAGTTTTGACCAAAAATATCCTAAAACTCATTTTTTATCGCAGTCAACATGGTGGGACCCGTATTCACCGATGGACTCGGTTTTTGACCAAAAATGATGTTTTTGACCCGAAACTCATTTTTTATCCCGAACGACATGGTTTAACCCGTATTGACCTGGTGGACTCGGTTTTTACCCGCAAAGGCCCGGAACTCCTTTTTTTTCCTGATCGACATGGTTTAACCCGTATTGACCCGGTGGACTCGGTTTTTACCCGCAAAGGCCCGGAACTCCTTTTTTTTCCTGATCGACATGGTTTAACCCGTATTGACCCGGTGGACTCGGTTTTGATCGAAAATGATGGTTTTGACCCGAAACAACCCGAAACTCATTTTTTATCCCGATCAACATTGTTTAACCCGTATTGACCCGGTGGACTCGGTTTTGATCGAAAATGATGGTTTTGACCTGAAACTCATTTTTCAACGCGGTCGACATGGTGGAACCCGTATTGACCCGGTGGACTTGGTTTTAACCAAAAATGATGGTTGAGACCCGAAACGGCCCGAAACTTATTTTTTTTATCCCGGTCGACATTATTTAACCCATATTGACCTGGTGGACTCGATTTTGATCGAAAGATGCGGTTGACTCGAGAAAATATATTTTAAACTCTTTTTTTATTTATATATATTTTTATGAATAATAAAATAAAATAGCATTCGAGAAAATCTTAGTGAATCCAAAATTAGGTTATAACACAAAGTATGAAATCAGACAGAAGGAAGCGGTTTTGTTAGAGCATTCACATACTGATCTTTAGAAAAAAAAAAATCAAACATTAAGTTGTCCACGCCGAACTTGGTCACAAACATAATGAAAATCAATTTCAATATGATTAGCATGAAATATGGGGTTACTTGTTAAGTATATAGCAACTATGTTGTTGCACCATGGAATAGGAGAATGCATAACTGGAATACATAGATCATTGAGCACTGACTTTATCTATTAAAGCTTTGCTACTGCATTGGTAATTGCTTTGTATTTAGATTCTATCCTGCTGTAAGTAATGGTTTGTTGTTGCTTGTAGCTCCATGAAACTAGATTATTGTCTAAGTATACACAATAGGCGTTAACAGATCGTTTGTCATCAGGATTGGATGCCCAATTTACATCACTAAATGTTTGTAAAGTAAGTGCTAATCTTACGACTTATAAAAGTATTTCATGCATCATTTACATTTGAGAGGAATTATACTAAAAAAACTTTAGGTTAAATGGAGAACTAACAGCTTACCTTATGACTTTTAGTCAAGGTTTAAGTTTGTGTAAACCCTAACTCTTCGCTGAGTGCCTAGACTGGTAAGGATTAGTGTGCATATGTCATCCCATTACCTACTAAGCCCCTATATTGCCTTCATGAGGGTGATCACTACGACAGCAAGAGACCCTTTTGAATATGAACGTCCTAATATACATGTACATACATTTGCATCATGCACATACATCCATTCATTGTAAATAACATACATACATACATCATGTTGCAATATAGGTCCTCAAAGAGTCTTCAACACCCTACTTCGAGTGATAAACATGAAAGATGAAGAGCGCACTCACCATGACACCTATTTTCAAGAAGAGTTGGAGTCTCTAAGGATAAGTGTGGCTCGCCTTACTAGCTTACTAAAGTAAACACTGAGAAAGACCTCTAGTGAAAGTCCTTCTAATCGACCGGTCACCTTTAATCAGATTCCAACAATAGCTCAGCCCAAAGAAAGAATGAGTGAATATGGTCAAGAGCCTCAACATAATCCAATATTTATGCAGTCAGTAACACCTACACCAGCCCCTACAATTATGGATGCATTTGTTAACGAGTCCCACAAGGCCAAGTCATCTAATAGCATTGATCAAGATAAGATGGAGGTGCTAAAAGCTAGAATCAGAGTAATTAAGGGGGTAGACTTGTATGATCCAGTATGGGGAGCAAAGATATGTCTGGTCCCAAATATGATTGTCCCGAAAAAGTTTCATGTTCCTGAGTTCATCAAATATAGTGGAACACAATGCTCCATAACTCATCTCAAATCCTATTGTAATAAAATAATAGAAGTAATACATGATGAAAAACTACTAATGCACTTTTTTCAAGATAGCTTAAGTTGGGCAACATTGAGCTGGTACATGAGATTGGATAACATAAAGATCCAGAGATGGAAAGACCTGGTGGATGCTTTTATCAAGTAGTACAAGTATAATATAGACATTGTTCTCAACAGAACCAGCTTGTCGAATTTAGAGAAAATGGAAGAGAAAAAAAAGCATAAGGGAATGTGATCAAAGATGGCGTGAATCAGCTGCTCAAGTCCATCCTCAACTTTTGGACAAGAAGATGGTTATTTTATTTGCCAACATACTTAAAACACCATATTATGAGCATGTGATGGGTAGTTCGGCCTAACAATTCAATAGCGTTGTGGTAATGTGTGAACGTATAGAGCAAGGCGTTAAGATTAGTAGAATTTCTGCACCCACCAAAAAAAAAAGCTTCGAAAGGAAAGAGGTCAACCATGTTGGAGACGATTACAGGGCTAGGAAAAACTCATCACAAAACTACTATACTCCATCCCAAGTTGCTAACATCAAAAACCTTAAGTCCCAAAACTTTCAAGCCAAAAGCTAAATTGGAAATTACCAAAAGGTCTATGAATAACTACCTCCATTGTTGTTACCCTTGAATGAGATGTACTAGAAGTTATTAAGCATCGGGCAGGTAGCTCTCGAGCCGATGCCTGTGCAGCCACCTGACCCTGGCTAGTATAAACCAGAGCTCACCTGTAAATACCATGCTAGTTTTGTTGGACATAGCATCCATACTTGCAAAGCCTTCAAAAGAAAGCTTTTAAAATTAATCAAGGCAGGGTGGATAGCATTGGAAGACATTCCTAATGTGAACACGAACCCTGATTAGTACTTAAAAGTGTAATTTTATCAAAGTTTTATATCATCATTTTACACTTGAAGTATCAATAACTCCTTAACTAAAGCATGTTTTATAATAGCATATCTAATAATATAAGATATATTTAATTTATGATAAATGTTCATTTTAAATGCAAGCCTATCACTGTTTCCAGCACCAACTTCAAGTCGTCCTTCTTGGTAGGCCAGCCATCACCGCCAACCAGGTGATCTGTTGCCCGTTGTCTTCTTCTTCCCCACTATTCACTACATAAACAATGGGCATGAATTATAATTCACATCAACTGTTCATGCAGCAGTGGAATTCGGCCAAGATTTTTTTGGTTGGGTCTAACTCAGATTCAAAAAAATTTAAAAATAATATTTTTATAAAAATTTATAATTTTTCCGTGTATTTTGTTACAGAATTTTGATTAATATCAGTCTATATTTTTATACCATAAAGATACAAATCCGGTATTAAAATAACTAGTTTTTGTTAAAACATTAAAAAAACATGTTTTTTTGTTTTCATGCATATGGTCAAGTCTCTAAAAGCAAAAAAAATCATATTGTATTTTCATACAACAAATAAAAATTCAAAAAAAGGCTATATTTTAGTATGCATTTTGGCTTTAATAACTAGTTTATTAAAGTCACAAGAACTTGGCCAATATTTCAAAAAAATCTAAAAAATTATTTTATTTTCTTTTAATATCTAGGATTACGAATTTACAAGTAAAACATATTCCTGATATTCAAAGGGTAGTTCTTTTATAGATATTAGAATGGTTAAGTTTTACCCTATAAGATAAGGACCTCCTTACCGAGATGGACTTTTCTTAAATCGTAGACAGACCAATAATTAGAAATACAATGAAACCTTAGCATTTATCAGACAATTAAACACTGTAGCTTACCTTAGGTAGGGTATATTTGGGGTGCTAATACCTTTTCTTTACGCAACCAGTCTTCGTACTTGATCTCTGAGATCAGTTAGGGTTCCTAGTGACCAAAATACTAGGTGGTGACTCCTATCCAATTTTTTCACTAATAAAAGATAAGAATTCATTATCTCCCTATATTTTCTAGATACACACAAGTGAGTGTGGAGGATGATCACCGCACACATGAGACAGCTAATATTTTAAAAATATTTTTTAAAAAATATATTGAATAGAAGTAAAAAATAATTAAAAATATAAAAATCAAATATTTATTACAAATTTAAACATTTATATGTTCAAATAAAATAAATCTAAAATAGAGGTAATGTTGGAGGAGGAGGAGGAGGTTGGTCGTCATTAGGACCATGGGACCAATTAGGAGATGCATATGTACCATCCATTTATTATCTCATTTTAATTATTAATTAGTAGATTTTTTCATAATCAGTAATAAATCATTCCTATTTTTCATTAAGATGAGTCATTTGAGTCTATACTCATTGATCTAACATCACCGTAAACTCCAAAGTTTGAGTGTTCAGAATCGACTATGAGCATTCAACGGTCAAAACACTATTGGTCGTCCACAAGTTTTCTATCATAGTGTCAGATATTTGGCACCCTTGATTTCTATTGAATCCATTGAACGATCGTGCTTCTAACTACAAATCCAAATTGACATTTTGATAGGTCAAAGAATCATTGTTATATCTCTCCTTCAATCGATTGTTAAGTATATCTTAGAAAGAAAAAATAAATTCATTGACATGTCCCTCACCCCTTGCAAACACCAACCTCATGACAACAAGGAGGAGAAAAATTAGGAAAAAAAAATGAAGAATCCTTTTGCACTAGTTTCCTCTACCAGGAAGATCTCAGCTCCACCATAAAAAGTCAATGACCAGCCTCTTATCCCAAATCTTGAAAATCCCAAAACCATCTTCCTGAAAGCCATAAAACCAGTCTTTCTTCCTTATCTTAGCCAACAACCCTTTTTTTAGCTATACCAAACACCCCTCAACAACCATTGATTACAACAACTTCACCTTAAGCTCCATAACAAAAGTTACAAATCTCAACCCTAACAGTGTTTCAATGACCAACCTCAGGCATAGCAAAATCTACCTTCCTCTCCCACCAAACTCAGCTAACAACACCATGAATAGTCATAGCAAAATCTACCTTCCTCTCCCACAATGACCAAACTCAGCTAACAACACCATGAATAGTAGGAATCCCCTTCTCAGTCATGCCAACCTCTACATTAGGCCACCAGGCACACCACTAGCAGCATTTTTTATCTGGTTAGCATTTCTCATCTAGTCAGGTAAGTCTTTTCATTTCCTTTCCTTTACTTTTATTTTTTCTTCTTTTGTTAAAAGCATGCAAAACATCAGTTTGAGTGAGGAAAAGCATCTACAGCTTACAACTCTCATTATGAAAATGTAAATTGGAAGACTAATAACACGTTGACTAATTTGTCTTCCATGAAGGTTGATGGCTGTTAATTTCATAGGCGTGTTCCTTTAGCAGGCAGTCACGTTGTGCCTCCGAGTAAGCACATTATTGACTCAATGAAAACCAATCCTCTGAAATTGTTTATTATCTTTTTTAATTTATTGATGTTGGCTGGGGGTGAATAAAAAACCTAAAAAATTGATTAAACTAAAAAAAACTGAACTGAGAAAAAAATTAAATTAACCAATTAAAAAACCCAAAATAATTCCCGGTTCAGTTCGGTTTGGTTTCAAATGCATGAAATCGATTGAACCAAAATGAATCGAACTGGTTCAACCATAACTCATTAACTCTGAAAAAAATAAAAGAAACTATAAATAAGCTCTAACCTAAAGGTCCTAAACCAACACCGCCACCCCCAGACCCTCCAAATAAGCACACTATTGACTCGTTGAAAACCAATCCTCTGAAATTGTTCATTATCTTTTTTAATTTACTGATATTGGCTAGGGGTGAGAAAAAACCTAAAAAATCAATTAAATCAAAAAACTAGAAAAAATAACCGAAAAAACCAAATCGAGAAAAAAAATTAAATTAACTGATTAGAAAACTCAAAATAATTTTCAATTCGGTTTGATTTCAATTTCAAATACCTGAAACCGAAATGAACCGAAACGGTTCAACCATAACTCATTAACTCAGAAAAAATAAAAGAGTATAAATAATCTCTAACCTAAAGATCCTAAACTAACGTCATCGCCGCCCCCAGCCTCTTAGTCCCTCACCTCTCTTTATGCAAGTTCATTAGTGCATCTTCTCTTCTTCATCATATTCTCTTCTTTTCCTTAGCAATAAAATCATAAATTTCATCATTTACTTCAATCAAACTAGATCGCATTGGCAGATTTATTTTCCTTCCAATCTTGAGCTCTTTTTTGAATTTAACTCATTCATTATAGGCAAATTTATTTCCTTTTCATTTTTTTTATGCTATAATTTACAACTCTGATTTTGCTTGTATTTTAACTAGAATTTCTAAACAATAGAAACTAAGATTAGCTTATATTTTATGAACATATTTGTTTTCTTTTCAATTATATCTTGGTCATGTAAATTAAAACAAGTTCCTAAACAACATAAATAAAATTTACTTTTTGATTTGACTAGTTTTTGAATAACAAAAACCAAACCGAATCAAAACCAGTCAGTTTCGATTCGGTTTAAAATTTTAAAAAATAATAATGTCAGTTTGATTAATTTTTTCATGTAAAAACCAAACTAAACCAAAAATAATCACCATCAATATTAGCCCAGTCCCTCCACTTTGCACTTCGCTTTTCTTACATCAAAATCTTGAGCTTGTATTAAGGGAAACAAGATTAGTATATATCTATTAGGGGAAAAAAAGGAAAAAAGCAGAGAAAGAAGGGAAAAAAGAAAGCCTAGAGAGCCAAGAGTAGGCTGAAGAGTCATTTATTCAAATACCAACACCATACAAAAAATGCATTAGCCCTCTGAATTGAACGTCTAAATAGACAAGAAAGAGGATAATAGGTGTGCTGACAAAATTTCTGCACCCTCGAAAAACTTGCAGATGCATTATTTAAGAAAAAATAGAGACAAAGGTCTGTCCTTGAACACCTTCATATTTTTAAACCTGAATGAATGGCTACAACTCCCCCAACGAGATTCTCATACTCAACCTTCTGAAATCCTGCATCCGCAATCATCGAAGCAAATTTCTCCTGCATTCATCACTTGCAATAAGTCATTAAGTATACCAGACAAAGGTGAATACACACACACAATTAAACCCAGGTTATCAGATAGCACATGCAATATAGGCTCCTAGATAGTCCATTGTCCTCATGCCTCCCTCCCCGCTTTCCTCTCTCAGCTAAGGTAATTTAATTCGAATAAGTTAACTCACAGGGATTCCACACATAGGGTTCAAATGTATCAGTTGCAGATCACTGAGCAGAAAATATCTTTCAAAGTGCACAACTAATGAATCAAATATTGGGCTTACATTTTCTTCAAATGATACTTTATATAGTCAAACTTTAGCCAAGTGCTTCGGTTTACTTAGATATTTGAAATCACAAGGGCATGTATTTAGGTGAAAGGAAAATGTGGCATAGAGCATGAAAAATTAAAGCACATAATTTCTCAGTTTGGATAGTTAATAATTTGTTGAAGTGGTAATGTTTGGTATAGAGCTTGAAATATCGGGCTTTCTACCACAGGATGGGTTTGAGTCATAAACTGTCATGCAAAAATGCTGAATAATATGGCTCAAATTCTAACAATCAGACTTGGTAGGACTATAACTAAATCAAGACCTATACTGGACTTTTCTCAATGCAACCTTTTAGCATGAAGACTCAATAGCATGGAAAGATTATTATTTTCATAACTAATGATAAATAGCACCCTAGGTCTGTAGGAAGCAAAGTTTACGGCTAAATATATTTGCAGACTAGAAACACGAGGTGTCCTTTTCTTTCTAATTAAAGGAAAAAATATATATATACTTAGATGCACTGTTTCAGATAAAAATACATGCTGATAACACACTACCGGCAGTTCAATGTAATAAAAATGAGTTGATTCTTTTCTTTTCTTTTCTTTTTTAAGTAAAAGAAATGAATTTTATAACCTTGAGCCATGTACAATGATCATTAAAACACACTTGCATGCCATATTAAAATCACATTCTATCTTGTGCATATTCACGTTGGAATATGCAAAAAGCAATAATCCATGTAACCATGTAAGGTTGCTATAAAAGTATCTAGTTTCCACATTCGAGGATAAGGCATTCACTTGCATGCACAAAATACACCAGTTGTTTTAATTTTTATTTTATAGCTTATTTTCAGAAAAAGGCTCCGCTGAAGTATGTATTGGGAATATAGTAAACCTCATTCCAAGATTCAGTTATAGCAGTATATGTAACATCCAGGGTTCTACAAAGGCATCACACTATAGTGTGGACTCAATTTCTTAGCTTCTAAGATACTTCGGCAAAATTGTGGTAATATTTGCAAAAGTACATAGGACAAAATTATGACCTGTGGAGGAAAACGACGTATGCTCTCAACTAAGTACTGATAAGAATCCCGATCACCTGCAACTAGCTCTCCCACAGCTGGAATGACTGAGAAAGAATAGTAATCATATCTGCAACAAAAAGGAACATTCTTGAAACAGGATAAATGATGCAGTGTTCTGAAAAAGATGGGGAAGAAAAAACAAATTGAAGTGGAAAGAAAGCTAAGCTTCACTAAGATTAGCTGGGACAGTAGAAGTCATCTGCAATCCATAGAATAAGCTTAAGCAGTGAGCATATATCTTTTTCTTGCTACAAACAATCATAAAGTCTTCCATGTGAGTGCTTTCCACATGCCAGAGCGTGCAAGGATTAAAAACTAATCTACAAAATTTCAACCACTCAAATTCAAGTGAAACAGCAAGATCTTCTTAACAATTCGAAGTTCATGTAATTACTAAAAGCTAATTTATTTCAGGATCCACATGCTATAGTTGTTTTGTTTGTATTGCAACATAAGCATAATGTTAATCTGGTTCAATCACAGTATTTGCTACTTTTTGTACTTTGTATTGCAACATCTACAAAACACTAATCTCCATAGCCATGATGTTTTGACCATATTATATTAAAGTTCATCATCTTCTCAATCAACATTATGCTCCCAGTTAACAATCTGTGTGCACCCTAGTGGGATTAATTGGTTAGGAAACAACAATTGTATATAGACTAACAGCAGGTATGTAGTGCACAGAAAAATCAACTAGAGACAATAAAATAAATCAATCTACTCTTTAAACTTTAGATTCATAATCAATACAAATATAAACGCCTATAATAATATGAAAATAGAAAAGTGAATCCAGAACTCCAATGAGAAAGATGGGTTATGGGAGCATGTGACTTGTATTATTGAATTCCGGTTAGAACTAAGATGTAATATTTCTCTGCAAATCTCACCTCATCACACCATGGCCTTTGTCTCTATGATTGACTATGTTCCATGGAATGGAAGAGGCTGGATAGTTAATATTCAATAAAGATGAAGAAAACCATGTTACAGAACCGGGTAAATTAGTCAACACCCTGAGGTATGGTGAACTTATTGTTACAACTCAAAACTTTGAAGATTTGCAATATATATATATATATAAGCATAATATTCTAAATGGATTTAAAAATACTACTTTGACAGTAACAATATTTTGGGCACAAAAGAGGATTTTTATCTTATTTACTTGAACATGGAGAGGGGATTTTGTCAAAACTTCAAACTTTTGGGTGGTGGCTATAGTTTCACCACACCTCATGGGAGTTATTGTAATTTATCCTTTTCGATTTCATTTGTAAAAAAACATTTCACCACCTATACACTACCAGAAAGGAAAGACTGGCCACATCTGGCATAAATTATTGACTTGTCAATTTATTAAAATTGAGAAAAAATTAAACACAGGAAAAAGGATATATTTTGTTAAAATAATGCCTAAAAATAATACTACAAGAAATGCTAACATTTATCCTTTAATGTGTGTAAGAAGGTGTACTCACAATTCTTTAAACACAGGAACTTCAACGTGGCTCAGTTCAAGGCAAAGAAATCTTCCTCCGTGTTTTAATACCCTAATAAAATAACAGACGAAGCTTGCATGAAACATTAATGTATATTACACAAGCTGGAAAATTTCTGAAGAAAGAAAGGGGACCATATAACAGAAGAAAAGCCTGCTGATCATACATATCAAAAAAGAAGACATTTACTAATTGAATGGAAAACACATAACAACAAGCACAACTACGCCATAGTTTAGACAGAAATAAGAAATTTTTGTGTTAATAAATTCATAGTCATCATCTAAATGATTTTCTTGTTAGCTTCATGCTTCAACTCATATCTTTTAAAAACTCTCAATGCAGTCTTTGGGTCTCATAAAATTTAAACCTAACATTTAACATTCTCACCACCTAATTCCACTTCTAATTGTCCTTATTTCAAATTCAACAGCAAGCATTTAATGTAATTACCTAACTTGGAGCAAACAAGGTGAACTCTCTAAGGGGAAAACAAAAAATTACCTAGGAACCTCTACCCTCTCAGAATTTAAGCTGGTATTGGATTCAGATCCCCTTTACTCAGACATTGATGAAGGTCTTATCCACAGTAGCACCATGATAACTCAAGTAACTTTCTTGACATATTGATCTTGATAATATGCATGTTCAATACTATTTTTGCAATTGTAACAACAAATGTCATTGTTATATGCATTTTCTTTGAAGAAAATATGTTATAAACATTGATTTTAGAAGATAAAGGCTACATTTCATTTAATTCATAACATTCAATTGGATCCTCTAATTAGATAAGCCATCCTTAAAAGCCTGTAACAGAGTAACCTGATATCGCATCAGCAGTAGTGAAATGATTATTTGTCATGGTTTAGTTTTACAATCTTAATGAGAGGATCCTTAGCTTGCTATTTATAATTTATGTCGAGAGGGTCTAATATAATTTGGGTGAATATGTCAACAGCAAGCCATAAAATTATGAGCAAACCTATACGCTTCAGCAAGAACTTTCTCTATGTGTGTAACATTCCTAATTCCAAATGCTATTGTGTAGCCATCCATGGTATTATCTTCAAAACTCAAGGCTTCAGCATCTCCCTCCACCCATATGAGTGATTTGTCTTCTCCGAGACCTGCAAACATCAATTAAAAAAAAAAGGGAAGAAAACCATCGCTCATCAAGAAGTCGACATAAAAAACTGTAATTAGACCATCCATGGATTTCACTCAAGTCCTGATCATTCCTGATTCATACCCCTCTCTATAGCCCGTTTTCTGCCAACATTTAACATGTTAGGGTTTATGTCACACACATGTATCTGTGTTTCTTCCTGTAAATGATCATTAATGGGATCTTGATTTGCTCTACGCTTGATACTACTTATACCATCCAGAATCTTGAAAGCAACATCTCCTGCAATTAAGAATTCCAAACTCAAGATCTTATAACTCATAAAAACTATGAGATAAGAATGAAAAAACAACAAGAATAAGAAGATACCAATCATCAATTTTAGTTGAACAATTTGCTAGATATAAGTAGCACGTGCATATTTAAAAGGAGGATGTAAAGGTTATATGAAGAGGGTTTTCCAAGGATTTAATACTAGCAAACTGAGACCAAAGGAAGACTTGGCATTTTGGTTTCTGGATTTGTATGGATAGAAACTGGAATCAACTTGAGATGAAATGACGAACTTTAAGGGCTCTGGAGACATTATCCTTGTAAATTTGCAGCTGAACCAGTTAGCCACTTGCTTTCACACCATAGTTGAACAAGAGAGTTGCGCAAGCAAGTCTTCTCACTATTAGTATTCTTTTGGGTGCTATGCAAAGGAAAGAGATGTATGGGCTCTGGAGACATTATCCTTGTAAATCAGATGGTTGTTTTTACACATAGCCACATGCTGTGGCTTCACGTCC
The DNA here is from genome assembly GCF_000495115.2 of Populus euphratica. Taxonomy (NCBI): domain Eukaryota; kingdom Viridiplantae; phylum Streptophyta; class Magnoliopsida; order Malpighiales; family Salicaceae; genus Populus; species Populus euphratica. The sequence continues at coordinate 162,573 of NW_011500320.1, forward strand.
CAATTTTTATTCATTAAAGCTTTTCTAATCAAATACAGTGCTTTTTTTTTTCTTTATAAGATGTCATAGTTTTATATCAGTACTCACCGGTTCCCCCAGCCACATCAAGATGCTTCATTCCAGGAAATGGATTCAGCATAGAAACCAGTCTAGAAAGCATCATAGAAAAGTAGCTAATGTCAGCATGAACCCAAAGTGAATTATACAACATAACGAGCAATCATTAAAAAATGCATCCTCAACGTATTCTGACCTGTCCTTCCATAACCTATGTAATCCACCACTCATTAAATCATTCATGAGATCATAATTTGAGGCCACACTGCTGAAAACATTACCAACCATTTGACTTTTTTCTTCTTCTCGAACATGTTTGAATCCTGAAATGATATTTTAAGAATGTCTAAAGTGTGGTTAAGAGGGTTCGTTCAGGACGTTCAATTTAACGAGAAAATCAAAATGAAAACAAACAATTAGTAGTTCAAAGAAGGCAGACTAAAAAAGAGACACTCAAGAAGAAGAGGAATCATTGATTACTCAAGAACCTACCAAAGCTAGTCGCATGTGAATGCAGTGGAGAAGTGGAAGACAGCATGGGCAAGAATTTGCTCCCCAGCTTCCTGCTAACCAATTTCAGCGCCATGTCTGCCACCCAGACGCACCCACACAAACAAAATAAATATATATATATAAGAAAAAAATTCAAATTCGTTCTTAGAATCGTGGAGCCCAGTTGGATAATGTGTCAGAACGCAATGGTCAGAACGCTCTAGCTCTAAAATTAAATTGCAGTTGAGAAAATTACACTACGAAAAGAAAGGCAAAATGAAAGACAGAAAAAAATAAAAGAAAGCAACGGAAAAAAATACAAGAAAGCAAAAGGGTAAAACAAAATCTTTGCGCTCCAGATTTCATTATTATTTCTCACAAATCTCTATCCAAATTTGGTTAAAGAAGAAAGAGGATGAGGTGAACACAGAATAAATTTCGTTCATTCATCATACCTTAATTCAACGGTGATTTCTCCACCAACTAATTTACAAACTTCTTCTATATCTTTGCTAATGATCTCTTTGGGTTTTTTGGGGTCAATGTTAGAAATGTGAAGGCGGTGGCGTTTCGTTTCGTCTTACAGAAATTGTTTTCAGAATTTTTAAAGTATTGTTTTTAAAAAAATATATTAAAATAAATTTTTTTATATTTTTTAATTTTAATATTACAATATTAAAATTATTAAAAAAAATATTAATTCGATGTTATTTCATACCCAACATGTTTTTAAAATATACCTAACTATAATTTTGACAACAAAAACAAATATATTTATACATTAAAATTATTTTTTTCTTTTCAATTTGATTCTTATAAGTTAAGTTGTCATGTTTTGTTTTGAATTTATTTTGATTTATATGTTTGTGTGTATAAAATGTCATAAAATATTTTGATGTTAGACAAATGATTGATTTTATAAAATAAAATTTTAGGTTATTGTTTAAAATTAAAATTAAAATAATAACGATCAAAATTAATATAAAAAATTATTTTTTAGTTGTATTATTCAAAAAAAATGACAAAATTCATTTTAGTCCCTTATATTTTGCTTTTATTACATGAGTTAGAATTTTATATTCCAGTTCTAAATTTTATTTTTATTATATTTTAGTTTATAGGCATAGAGAGAAAAGATTTGCTTGACATATTCTAACAAGAAAAAACAAATTGATGTTAATAGATTTGTTTTTAATATAAGAGTTTAATAAAAATAATGTTACCTTTGAAAATGCTAAAACAATATGTTAGATTTCTTAAAAATATTTTAAATACAATTGAGTCTTTAGTTTTTAAAGTAATTAATGGTGTTTTGATATTAGAAATGAATTTTCATTTAGATTTTTATGATATTTTTAAAGTTTTTATAAGTAAAAACAAGATAAAAATTAGATTTTTAGGCTCTCTACTCAAATTTTAATTTTTCAATCAGCTCACTAGAAAAGTTAATATTAAATGATATGTTACCTATCCAAGCAAATAATGTATTGTCTTGTTCACTTAATAAAAAAAAAATTATTTGCATCATTCATTCATTTTATTTGAATGTAATAAATGATTTTATTTAAAATAACTCCTTAAAATAAAATGATTCTCAAATTTTATATGATTTTTCTAACATAAAAATGATGGATTGGCTTAAGTAACAATAGGGAAAAAAGGTCTACCTAAATTATATAATTTTTTTAGTGCATGGTTTTTATTTTTTAAGAATAAATATTGAATAAAAATTTAATTTTATGTTTTTAATTTTGATATTAGTGAAATTAAAAAATATTTAGCCTAAAAAAAGAACAAGGGGTGCAGGACTAGTCTATTATATCTAAATGCACATGCGTTTTTACCTTTTAAGCTAGGTATATATGGGTATGGCCTTTCAAACCCAATAACCCTAACCTTTTTTTTGCTTCGCTAATTAGACCTATTAGAATACAATTATTAAAATTTATAGGTTGGTCCTAAAACAAGAAAGTTTATAAATGTTTTATGATGAATTTTTAAATTGACTAAATTTGCAAAGTTTCGATGACAAAAATAATAATGATGGTGCATCTATTCCTTATAAATAGCAATTAAAAAGGATGAACATAGTTAGATCAATTGGGATAATTTATTTTTAAGGAATATGAGATAATTACAATAACTAAATAATGATTTGAAAACTCTATAAACTAAAAATAGTAAAGGTGATAATTTGTTCACGAGGATAATGAAAAATAAAAAATAATAAACATATACTCCTAAATTACACATGAAAGAAATGACAAGATTAATGCGGGCCAAGATAATATAATAGATAAACCATGTTTATTTAATGATAAAAAATAAAAACCATAGAGGGGAACTCATAATAAGCATTGAAAGTTTTGGAATCACTTAAACAACTCAAGGTAATGCTGGGTTCTTAACACTTCTAAAGTTGCAAGTATTTAAAGATATAAATAATATAAAAAAGAAAATTGAACTTTTAAAATATAAAAACTTTATCTTCTTCTTGCTATAGAAAATTACAATACTGCTCTAGAAAATTACAATATTTTAAATGATGCGGGAAACTTACTATTCATTCACACTAAAATCACCGTACATTATAACAGTAATTTACGAGGTTTTTTTTTCAATTTTTTCCCCAATTATCCCTTTTTTTGTCCAAAATCACTTTCTTTTTTTTCTATTTTTCTTTGTTTTTTTTTCTTTCATGTTTTTTCAAAAACAAATTTGTTGATTTTACTTTTTAAATATTAAGTTAGTTAAAAATTTCATTTAGTAATTTTTTTAAGAAAAATATTGTGGATTTTTGCCGTATTTTCTTAAATAGTTTTTTATTTTATTTTTTATTTTGCAAAATTATATTTGTTGATTTTATTTTTTTTAATATTTTAGTTTTGTAATTTCTTTTTAAAAAATATTATTGATTGCTACAATGTTTTTTCACATGATTTTTTATTATAATTTCTCAAAAATTATCTTTTTTTATTTTATTTTTTCATATTGAACTAGTTAAAAATTATAGTTATAATATATGATAAAAGTATTATGACTTTCCTCATTTAGTACTGTGGATTACTATAATATTTTTTTCCACATGATTTTTTTCTGTTTTGGTATGTTTTCTTTTTCTAAAATTATTTTTGTTAATTTTATTTTTTAAATATTAAGCTGGTTAAGAATTCTCATTACAAGTAAATACAAGTTTTTCCTCACAAAACACTGTGGATTGATATAGTTTTTCCTCATATAGTTTTTTTCCAGTTTCTTTTATGTTTTTATGTTTTTATTTTTTGTAATATTTTTTTCAAAATTATCTTTGTTGATTTTATTTTTTTAAAATATTGAGTTGGTTATAATTTAAATTTATAATAAAGTTTAATCATATAGGAAAAACATTGTACTTTTTTTATAAAACATTGTGGATTACTACAATGTCTCTCCACATGGTTTTTTTTTTTTTATTTTTTTTAATTTTTTTAAATTATTTTTTTAAATTTTATTTTTTTAGTATTAAGCTGTTTGAAAATTATAATTACAAGTCGTTACAAATAAAGTTAAATCATGTGGGGAAGCACTGTAGCTTTCATCACAAAACATTGTGAATTTCTATAGTGTTTCCTTGTGAATTTCTATAGTGTTTCCAACATGATTTTTTTCTCTTTTTGTGTTTTTTTAAATTTTTTTCTAAAATTTTCTATGTTGATTTTTTTTTAATATTGAGTTAATTAAGAATTTAGCTTTGTAAATTTTTTCTTTAAAACACTATTAATTGTTGCAGTGTTTTTCCATATGATTTTTTTCAAAATTATCTTTGTCATTTTTTTTAAATACTGAGTTGGTTAAAAATTATAATTACAATAAAGTTAAATCATATGAGGAAAGCATTGTAGTTTTTCTCACAAAACATTATGTATTGCTATAATATTTCGCTTAATTGTTTTTTATTTTATTTTATTAGGAAAAGCACAATAATTTTCTTCACAAAACATTGTCAATTGCTACAATGTTTTTTTCTCATAGGTTTTTTTCCTTCCACAATTATATTTGTTGGTTTTTTTAAATATTAAATTGATAGAGAATTTAACTTTGTAATTTTTTTTTCTTTTTATTAACAAAAAAACTAAATTATATAGCAAAAGCATTGTATCTTTCCTTACAAAACACTATGGATTTCAGTTTCTAAGTTTTTTATCACCAACACAACCTTTTTTTTTGTCATAAAATATTTACTCTATTATAGCTTAGTTTTTATTACTTATATAGTATTGTTCATAATTATAACACTATCAAGTATATTTATTTTATAAACCCACAGCAACACGTGGGTGTTTCATCTTGTATTATCTAAAGAAAATCAAAGTCAATTATAGTTATGAAAAAGAAACTTAAATCTCTTCTTATTCATTCATGAAGTTCCTTGTTTACATTGTTTCAACAAGTGACGATTGATCATCTTAAAATGAGATGATTTTCATGCTTATCATTCATGATAACATTTTTCTTTAACACTTATCAACTTAATGACACTTTTCTTTCAAACAAAATCTATTAATTATAAAAGTATTTTTCAATCAAATTAACTTAATAACAATTTACTTAAACTCTTCAATCTTGATATTATTTTTCAAACTTACTAATTTAATGATAATTGTTTTTTTAAAAAAAGCACATTCATCCAGTGACAACTTTTATTTCAAAATAATATCCATTAATCTGATAATAATTTTTATTAAAAAATTATTTTTATTTTAAAATGATGCCCTTTAATATAATAATAATTTTATTTCAAATAATATTTTAATTCAAATAAAGCCTCTTAGTCGGATTGGGATCTTCTTTCATTAAAGTATTTTAATTCTGGAAAAGCCTATCTATATCAAATGATACTTCTATTTCAAGACGAAACTCATTAATTCAATGTCATTTTTTTTAAATAACATTTTAATTTAAGTAAAGATCATCATTTTAATAGTAATTTCCTTTCAAGTTGTACTTTTATTATAAGAGAAGCCCATCAATCCAATAATAAATATATTTTTTAAAATAAATTCTATTGACTCAATGTCATTTTTATTTCAATCCAATCACATTTTTATTTCAAGAAAAAACTCATTAATTCAATGAAATTTTATTTTAAAATGAAGCTCATTAATTCAATGACAATTTCCTTTCAAGAATGTATGAGCTAACCAATTTAATTTTTATTTGTTACCTCTTAATTTCATGCTGAATTTAGTTATAATTGTGATAATTTTTTAAATTTCATGCTAAGTCGATCAATAATTAATTTAAGTTTCTTGCCTAATAATTTTGATCCATTTTCCAGCCATCGAACAGTCCCTCTCCTCATGACAACCCTCCTCCGATCGACCACCTCCCTTCTGTTGGGAATTCCGACCGGTGATGTTCTGATACTGCCTCATAGGAGCCAAAACCCACTGACACAATATTTAACGTGGTTCGGCAAACCGCCTACATCCACGGGAGAAGCCATTGCATTATGTAGGGAGAGAACAAAATTTACAACAATAGAGGATGGGGAATCATCCCCTCTTTAAGCAACTCTCAACCTCACTCTATTTCTCTC
>NW_011500320.1:168730-168866 GCF_000495115.2 Populus euphratica
AGAGTCCAGGTAGCTTTTCACCTTTAACCATGGGGGCAGCCCATTAAAGGTTGATCCATATATATCTTGATACTCTGAGTGTTACAGTGCCTGCATCGAGCTCACCACCTTGACAAGAGTCAACTTGTTCCCGGAA
>NW_011500320.1:171270-171817 GCF_000495115.2 Populus euphratica
TAGGTAAACATGTGTGATTTCTTCTTCTTCATCTCCATCGACCACCATGATGACCATTAGATGCCTCCTAATCGAGCAATCTCTCTTTAATAATCATCATCATCATTTCTGGTCTCAATCTTAATGATCGAACTGTACCATTGCATCCAAAATGATCAAATTAATTGGGTGCAAGTTTGAAATCATCCAAATTATACTTCAGACGGCTAAGATTTGATCAAAATAATTTTGGCTTGATAAACGGCCCAAATTCAATCTCAGAACCGGTTGCACGTAGACTCCGCCACATAAAACACTGTCCCTCGGCTCGGCTTTAACTCAGCTCGGCTCTACTCGGCTCACTCTCGGCTCGCGGTTGGTGACGTGGCAGTGGGTCCCACATTGCTGACGTACCTGCTGACTAGTGTTGACATGTCATGCTACCTGTTCATGCTGACGAAACTGTGACGTAATGATGATGTCATCATCATCCAGATCTCGTACGTGGGTCGGATCTTCTGGAATTCGGGTCGGGTCAGCCCATCCGGGCAAAGAAGCTGCGGGGGAC
>NW_011500320.1:171905-199701 GCF_000495115.2 Populus euphratica
CCGGTAACCTCGCCAGCGCGTGACGACGCGTGCGGCAGTTTCCGACGTTCGATTTCGACGCGATTTTCACCAATGGCTTCGTCTCTTCCTCCTCTACACAGTGGTATGGTCAAAATATAATGAAATTCTGACCGGTGATGTTCTGATATTTGCTTATAGGAGGGTCAAGCACACTGACATAATATTTAACGTGGTTCGGCAAAACCGCCTACATCCACAGGAGAGAGTCTATATTATTAGAGATTAGAGAAAGAATACAAAACAAATACATGGAGGAGATAGATCACTTCTCTCTACTCTACTCTGAGCTCTCTTTGCTGCACTTGCAGCTGCTGCAATGGTAGCAAGGCTGCTGTCATTGCCGCTCTCCCTTTCTCTCTTCTCAACATGCACTATATCTCACGAGAGGCTTATTAGGAGTAAAGTAGCAGCCCCGAGCCCATTTCAAACATAATCAAGAGAGATGGGCCGGGTCCAACACCTCTAGTTTAAATGTAAGGATTAGGCCCAATCACAGGGCTCAAGTTTCAAATTATTGTTTTAGGTTCTCTTAATTATTTTTATTTTTAATAAATACATAAACTATTTTTGGCATTTTTTTAGCATTTAAGCATATATATCTTTATTATTAAAAAAATATAAAACACTTTGCTTAGATTTGGTATCCATTTAATTAACCACGAACAATCAATTTTAATTTTAAAGAAACTCAAGTAAACAAATAAATTAGCAAATTTTAATAAAAGTAATGTTTCAACGAAAACATTAGCATTAAAAAAATATAACAAAAACAATTAATTATTTTTTATATAAAATTATTATTAAACCACATAAAATATCTATTAATTATTATTATAATAATAATAATAATAACAATAACAACAATAATATAATAATAATATAAGCTGTCCCAACATAAATTTTATGTAGAAAATTAAAAATTAATATTTTTAAAGCGCTGATGATTTTCTAATTATATACAACTAATAACCCAATTGCACTTTTTCAATGCTAAAAAAAAAAGAACTAAATATTATTTTTCAAGTTTCACTATCAAAAAAATCACAACTGTAACAAGCCAGATTAGTATTATTATTAAATAGTAAAAAATAGTAAGTTGTCCCAACATAAATTCTATGTAAAAAATTAAAAATATAAATTAATATTTTTAAAGCACCGGTGATTTTCTAATTATATACAACTAATAACCCAATTGCACTTTTTCAATGCTAAAAAAAAAAGAACTAAATATTATTTTTCAAGTTTCACTATCAAAAAAATCACAACTGTAACAAGCCAGATTAGTATTATTATTAAATAGTAAAAAATAGTCAGATTATGAAATAGTAAATAGGTTTATTAATGGGAATTTACGGAAAATGATGACTGGTTGCTGAGTCAGATTATGGTCAATTTTGGACAAAATTAGCTGTAAGACTCATCCTCGACAAGTTTTCCGGTCAACGTTTTGGACAAGCTTAAGATTACACCCGCACACATTATCCGAGTAAAACCATGGATCTCAATCGGATAAAATTTCAGTCATAAAAAATAAAATATTCTGTCTCCGTTCAAGGTCATGTTAGAATTTTATTTTTTTTATTCATTTGGTCAAATTTATTTTTAAAATACAGATATAAAATTTACTTAAAAGATTAAATGGGTGTTTATTTCTAAGTTTTAAAAATATTTTCTAAAAAATTAAATTTTTTATTTTTTTATGTTTTTAAATTACTTTTATATACCAATATTAAAAATAAATTTTAAAAAATAAAGAATATTTTAAAAAACAGTATAAATATATTTGGAGCATTAATATTATTGAATTTTTTATTTTTTATTTTTTATTTTCACGTAATATTCCAGCTTTGCACGTGCTAATAATAAAAACAAAACACCGGTCATTCTTAAACGAAAAGTACAAAAAGCATCACGAAAGCAAGAGATAACCATGTTGTCCACTTTTCTAACAAAACATTATCTATCATCTCCGCACCTCAAACTCATAATTATCTTCTCGTGATTAATATTATTGAATTTTTTATTTTTTTATTTTCACGTAATATTCTAGCTTTGCACGTGCTAATAATAAAAACAAAACACCTGTCATTCTTAAACGAAAAGTACAAAAAGCATCACGAAAGCAAGAGATAACTATGTTGTCCACTTTTCTAACAAAACATTATCTATCATCTCCGCACCTCAAACTCATAATTATCTTCTCGTTTGAGACCGCAGCAAGCTCGGGTAGAAGGACCAAAGAGTATTTCAATTTAGTGATATGTGATCCCCATATCTTGAACTTATGTCAATTTAGTCCCCTTAGTATTTCAATTCATTGTCATCGTTGATATTTGTTATGAAAATGGTGGATTTTTCCATTAATATGCAGTCTACATAAAAGCATGTAATGGGTATTTTGCAAAATTAAAAAAAGTTCAAAGTGCTATAACCTGCATTATATCATAAAATTGGGCGTGCAGCTTACTTATATCTCATAGCCAAATATATATATAAGAATATATACGGGCCATGGGGATTAGTCGTGGTGCGCGCAAGCTGGCCCGGACACCCCACGTAAATAAAAAAAAAAAAGAATATATATAAGTTTTTTTTATTATTAATTTTGATACAATTTTTCTCAACCACATACATTATCAAAACATAACTATAATTATAGAGAAAAATCAGAATCATAACTATAATAGACTTCTAAGCTAAAGGTTTGCAATTAAAATGATTTAGATATTGTTTGAGAAGTACTAAGATAGCATTTGAAATGATATTCATGATGCTAATACGTAAATAATAAAGCAGGAAAATTGTGAAATTTTAAAGATTTGTTACCATTTAAAACCATCAAAAACTAAAAATATTATAAGGATAGATAAATTCTTGAAATACTTTATTTTTATTTATTCATGTCTCGACTTATCAAAATACTAGTATAATCCTTTAAACAAAGAAAAATTAGAAAACCTTATTAATACTAAATAATAAAAGTAAACTAGGAAAATTATTTTCTTTAAATAGGAATTTTTTTTAAAAGGGTAATAATATTGAATATGAAAAAAATAGGAAAATAATAAAATTAATTAAGAAAAATATTTATTTTTCTAAAAAAACTCTTAAATTAATTTTCCATGAAAGAAACTCTTCCTCATGTTTAGATCTTAGTAAAAAACCATCATTTACCATGAACATTCTTTTATGTGTGGTCTATTCCATCTTTAGCTCTTCATATCGAGAAGGTATAAAAATCACAAAATAATAGGTAGTTTACACAAATGATAATTTTTGCTCATTACTTTATGATAGAAAACCGAAGAGAAATAGATGTGAATAACTCACCGCCCTAAATATATAATTAAATCACCACTTTAGAGATATAAAGTTGAGGAATAAGTCCACCACTCACAAAGAAGATATAGAACAAGATAGGTTGTTAAAAGACCAAGTCAAAGGCTTTTCATTTAATTTTTTTTAAAAGATCCAAATACATAGTTTGAATCATCATTATATACTTTGAAATACCCTTCAAGTCTAGAAAAACACTAAAATAATGTAATTAAGACCCAAACAAATAACTTGGATAAAAAACTAGATAATTATTAATTAGCACATATTTTTGACTTCGTAAAAACACAAACAAACATTTAGAAAGATAATAAATTAAAACTGACATAACTTATTATAGAAAACTTCAATGCATGCATGGTTGAATAATTTAAAAAGATCATATTCTAAAATTAAAAACCAAATAGGATAAGTTTATTTTCTCATGCAATAAAGATATACAAATTCGGGCTCAAAGTTGGCATATGAAACAACAATAAACATCATCAAGAACTTCATTTATTTATATTGTCATACCAAACTTAAGTAGCTCAACATTAGTAGAACCATTTGAGGAAACTCCTGTATTAAGTTTTCTTGGTTGAGAAAAAACTCATCCTCAAGTTTAGATAGCTTTTTTCTTGATCTTATGGATGTTCTATCAAAATACTTCCATTATCTTTTATAAAAACTTTGAACTAGAGTCCCTTAACATTAATTAAATTACTTTCTATGCCATAGATGTTCCTTGAATTATCATAAAAGAACAACTCAAATCCTTCACCTTTATCAATTTTATTATGTTCAAAACTAATGAATATTGTTTCTAGAACATTGATAAGTTTGCTCCTTTTCTGTCTAAGAACGTCAACTCAGACCCCGTTAATTTCATAATTTTTTTAATCACATATGAAGCACATCCTTCATAATTTTTATTTTTTTTATCAAAACTCATTTTAGAACTACCTCCTCAACATGCATCTTAATTAATGTAATAAGAACTTTATTGGCATACTTAGGTTCATCATAGACTTAGATTTTCATATCGAGATATTCTCCTTCGATATCATCTTTGTTATCCTTATTGAATTTTGATGATTGATTTCAATCAATAAAAGATCTAGAATCATTAAGATTTTTAGTTGCATCATCATTTTTATATTGTTGAAATTTCACTTGTATATATCAATCAAAAAGCTACCTTAAATAACCATTTTCAAGAATATCTTTAGATCAAATTCTCCATATAGAATTCTATTACTTTTTTTTTTATGTTTAAAAGAAGAACAATCACTAAAATCATGGTGTGGTTTACGAATGAAAGGATTAATATCCTCACCATTATTGTCTTAATTATTAAATTAGTCAAAATGTTTTTGGAATTGCTGAAGTTGCCTTTTTATTTTATCAATTTCAAGAGTACAAATATTTATCTTAAATTCTTACACATGATATCCACGAACAACCATATTTATAAATCTAAAGCTTTGATAATAACTTGATATTGAGATGATATGAAAATTGTAAAATGAAACATCAATCACACAAATGATAATTTTCACTCATCACTTTAAAGTATCAAATTAAAATGAACATGAATAACTCACCACCCTAAATATATAAATTAAATCACTCATAAAAAAGATATAAAAATTGAAAGGTTGTTAAAAGGCTAGGTTAAAAACTTTTCATTCAAAATTTGCTAAAAGATCCTAATATATGGTCTGAATCATCATTATATACTTGGGAGCAGTGAGTTCTGATATATATCTTCTATGTTCTCTAACCAAAACTAATAATTATTGGGCTCTAATACCAACCGATTTATACAAAGGAAAGGAAATGAAGTTTGTTACAAGTCAAAACTCTCAAAAATAAAAAACACCATAGCTATAAAACAAAATACCTAAAATATTCAATTTTTATTTATCCAAGTTTCCACTTACCAAATGGCTACCACAACCTTTTATATATATATATAAAAAAAACTAGAAAACCTTAATAAAAATTAGCACCTGTACTTATAAGAAACCTAAACATACACTTCAAACACTATTTTAATAGCAAACCATACATGCCACAAAAATTAATGCTAACAACAACTCCTATGCAATTGGCAACACCAATAAACAAAATTCAACATACATAATAAGAAAAAAAATAAATGAAAAAAATATTATCTTTAAATAGAAAAAAAGAAAAATATATATTATCATAAAAAAAAGCTTATGCATCAATCTTCTCATGTTAAAAAAAACTTATCCTCAAATGCAATCTTTAGTTAGATATTATTCTCCATTAAAATTTCATTTTATATACGGGTTACCTTATTTAGGTTCATAACTTAACACTTTTATGAAGGCTTTTCCATCATGGATCCCTAACATAACATTTTTGTGTGGATTATCTTATCGCAAATCTCTAACATAACATTTTTGTTTGAGCTTCCCTATCATGGATTCCTAACATCATATTTTTGTGTGGGCTGTCTCATTATAGGTTTCACCATTAAAGTTTCAGATAACATCAATTGATGCAGATAAAAACAACACACTAGTTTTTAAACGCTTGTTTAACGAGAGGGAACTTTCTTATCCCTTTTTATACAAGTTTGTTTTATTTTACAATATCTTCTAACCATGATTATTCTGTCATATGTAATAAAGCAAAATACCTACTAAGAATCATTAAGCTCTAATATTAATTGACTAATTGTTGTATATAAGAATGAAAGATAAGATATTTGTTATAAATTAAAATCATCAAAGACCAATCACATCATAAGCATAGGGAGACTCTCAAAATTAATTTTTATTCATTCAAGTCTCATCTTGTCAAAAGGCTATTACAACATTTTATATAGAAAAAATTAGAAAACTCTAATAATATTAAATAAGAAAAACAAACTAGAAAAAACTATTTTTATTTAAATATTGAAAAAATATTTTTTAAAAATATATAATAATATTAAATAAAAAATAAAATAAACTAAAAAATATAGGCTAATGCATTGTATATAAACAATTTTAATGATTATTAACATACGGGGTATTATAGTAGAAAATATAGTAAAAGGATGAAAGATAAGAAAATAAACAATTGGAGGACCAAATAAAAACATTAAACCGGAAAAAAACAAATGACAAAAGTAAACCCTCATCTATGTTTAGATTGAACACTTTTCTTTTCTAGCAGTCTTACCTTATTTTCCGAGACAAATCCAGCTTTGACAACCGATAATTTTGCTTAAAATTTTCCGCTATAAATCCTTATCTATGAATCCTTTTATATTATAAATAGCTGATTCATTTCCTTCAACTCCAAATCCAACAGTTTTAGGGACCGCTGTTGTTGTTGTTGTCGTTGTTGTCGTTGTTTTTGTTGTTCCTACTACTGTGATGGGGAAGGTGGCAGTAGGAGCGGCGGTTGTTTGCGCGGCGACAGTGTGTGCGGCGGCTGCGTTGGTGGTGAGACACAGGATGAGATGTTCAGGGAGGTGGGCCAGGGCTATGGCGATCCTAAGGGAGTTCGAGGAAAATTGTGGGACCCCTATTGGGAAGTTAAGACAGGTGGCTGATGCTATGACCGTTGAGATGCATGCCGGCCTTGCATCTGAGGGTGGTAGTAAGCTCAAGATGTTAATCAGCTATGTAGATAATCTTCCCTCCGGGTAATCAACTATTAATCTTACTAAATAAAACATAATTACTGTTATTTTCGTTTTCATTTCCCATTTAAGTTTACTTGTTTAGTATTTAATTTTCTAGAGGGATATTTATAAATTGATTTCTGAAGTAATGGATTGTTTTTTAATTGTTAATTAATCGTGGGGATTATTTTTTTGTCCTGAAAAATTGCACCTTTCATGCATTTTTTTTTATTGTGGACCTTTTTTTATATGCTATATGCTACTGAATTTTGAATCTTTTCTCTAATATCCTGATTCTATTTGTAATTTTATTAGTTATTAATGTTTTGATGATTGTTGTGTTGGTAAAAGAGTTCTGCTTTGGACTTGAAAAACGAATTTCGTTTTGATGTGTTTTTAGGGAATGAAGTAGGAGTTCATAAATAAGATTGTTTAAGGGTGAGTTTGATTAACAGTTGTGAACTTGAGTGTATAAACAAGAATCTTTGAACTCTTTTGTGTCCTTTGAATTTTAGTGGAGATGGGTTTTCTTAGATGTAGATAGTTCAAGAATTAACTTTTTATTAGTGAAAGGCGTATTCTTTACTAATCTTGAAATCTACCTTTCTCCAATTAAGCTTGACATGTTTCGCATGCTTCGGGTAGGATTTGTAAAAATTTTTAGCCTTTGCTTTTAAGTTGCCTAACGTTGTCTCTTTTGTAGTTCCCTCTTTTTCATTCAATCAATAAATGCTTTCTTTTTCTTTCATCAATGGTTTGCTTTCTTCTTCTCCCCCTGTTTTTTTCCCCGTTGAATGGAACTTGGAATATAGCTTGCTGTTCGAAGCTTTGCTGCTACATTTTGCTTTTTACAGCTTATATCTTAATTCTCATCCTTGCTTTTCATATAGCTGTGGCTAGGAAATCTCCCGGGCAGTGAGTTCTCTTATGTTGTATTAGTATCTTATCACGATATCTGATTTGATGAAATTTGGAGTTTTTGAAGTGGGAGGTCATTTCATTTTTAAACTGATAAGCAAACAGCACTTAATTTATATTGAGTTGATAGATTCTGCAAGGTTTCTTTTTTGGCTGCTGATTTGATGTGTTTCTTATGGAACATGGATTCTTTATGATCAGTTGGTGGTACTGTACTGCTGATAAAGGCTGGCTTTGTGGTCTACATAAATATCTTATTATGAACATCCATGTTTTATAATCAAATAAACTTAAGATGGATTTATTTGAGATTTATCATGTTGTAGGTTAAATTTTCACTCAAATAAAATTCTATGCTGGTCAACTTAGTAATGATCAACTTGGAAGAATGTACAGAAATTTCTGGGATGTGGTATTCCTTTCAATCGTTCAACCATAGGATTGTTTGGTTGATGAACTCCTTTTAGCTGCAGATAGCCCTTTTAAAATTGTGGATAAGGTTTTTTAAGTGCTGAAAAATGAAAAATTAATGAGTGACAGAAGACAAAAGAAGCTTTGATGTTCATACAGGAACACGAAAGATGTTGCTTTTCTGTGAAGAATTTGTTCCTGAGAGAATGCAATTTCATTTATCAAGACTTTTTATATTAACTAAATGTAATTACCACTAAATGGCTAGCTACTTCTGTGCTTAATTTTTCAGAGAAGAGAATGGGTTGTTCTATGCATTGGACCTTGGCGGAACAAATTTTCGAGTTATACGGGTACTGCTCGGTGGGAGGGATGGAGGTGTTGTCAAACAAGAGTTTGAGGAAGTTTCAATTCCTCCACACTTGATGACTGGATCTTCAGATGTAAGCATCACTTCAAACTAGTCTATCAAACTTAAACTTGCTTAGAATAGTTAGTGATCTGAATATATTGTATACGGTGGTGATTTCAGGCACTATTTGGTTTTATTGCTACAGCGCTTGCCAATTTTGTTGCCACAGAAAGTGAAGGTCTGCATCCTTCACCTGGGAGACAAAGGGAGCTCGGTTTTACCTTCTCATTTCCAGTTAGGCAAACATCAATAGCATCTGGAAATCTTATAAAATGGACAAAAGGCTTCTTGATAGATGATGTGGTGAATCCCAATTACCCTCACTTGCCTCCCTCCCCCCTCCTCCTTTGGCCATCTGTTTTCATTGCATTACAACAGTTTTTTCAATTACAGTTATGTTGGTTTTTATCTTGGTGCATATCTGTTATGAGAATAAAAAACTCACAAGAAATTGTTTTACCATCTAAAAATGTCAATGTTTTTCCCTTTACCTGCTCCGCTTCTTTGCGTTACATATATTCCTTTTCATCAGTGAACAGTGACAAAATTATTAAAGCATTCCCTAAGGGGTACAGGTCATATGCAGTGTTAAAAATGCATTAATAATATTTTGGAGCCATTCTATGTAACAAAGCATATAATAGTTTGTCTTTTTATTGTGAGACACATGCAGCTGGCAGTTGAACACATACATACCAGTACTTGATTTCTGATGGTTTTGGTCACTTAAATAGAGAAACCGATCATTAGCATCTGAAATTTACTAATTTTGGTAGTGATTGTTTTCTGATGTTCTGGATATCACTCTGAATTTATTATTAGTTTCTATTGATCTGTGAAATCTTAGCAGTTAGGTATGTTCCTGCTTAAACTCTGTGGGAACACATGCCAACCATGTCAACCAAGCTTCAGGAGCAAAGGAACTTTCTATCAAAGCATTCATTTTCTTTCAAGTTCCTTTTGCTCACGTGTAGTCTGCATAATTTAGTTGGCGAGCATATATCTCTACAGTGTGGAAAGCTCAAATTAACCACTTGTATCTTACTTACTCAGAGTTATTAACTCTGCCTCATGTGCTCAACATTTACTTCTAAAAGCAGACAGTTCTCTAAATATAGCCTTGTGAGGGTATATCCCTGATATTTCTGCTCTGGAAAACGTTAAAGCAAAATACTGTAACCAGCACTTAGACTCAAGATTGCAATAGCTTCAGTCAATAACTGTACCTTCTTATTCTGCCAATCCTTTTTCACCTTGTTGCTCACTTCTTCCTGGTCCTTAGGTTGGACAAGATGTGGTGGGAGAATTAACCAAAGCCATGGAAAGAATTGGACTTGACATGCGCGTGTCAGCTTTGGTAAGTAATTTGGTTGCTGTCCCTGGGTTCTTTGTTTGGGTGTTTTCTATTAAATGGCAAAGAATGTGATTTACAGTCCAGTGCTGATGGAATGGGTGCTTAATGCGTAATGCATTCACATGTCTACATAACTAAACAAATTCTTCAACTTTCTGAGCTGATGTAGGTCAATGATACAATTGGAACATTAGCTGGAGGTCGATACCACAACCCAGATGTCATTGCTGCTGTAATATTGGGTACTGGAACAAATGCAGCATATGTAGAGCGAGCACAAGCAATTCCTAAGTGGCATGGTCTTCTACCCAAATCTGGAGAAATGGTTGGCATTTCATATACAATTTCTCCTCTTTTTTACTGTCTTATGACAGGAATGCTTACATTTAATAAGCATAACCTGATACCTGAACTGTTTCTTATTATAGGTTATCAACATGGAATGGGGTAATTTCCGGTCCTCGCACCTTCCACTAACAGAATATGATCAAGACTTGGATGTTGAGTCTTTGAATCCTGGCGAACAGGTGATGCTATAGTCCTTATTAGTTTTGACTCATTGATCCTTATAGAGGTGGTTTAATGTACTTATAAGAGCTTTGTCATTATTGTTTGCAGATTTTTGAAAAGATTATTTCTGGTATGTATTTGGGAGAAATTGTACGCAGAGTTCTACTGAAAATGGCTGAAGAGGCTGCCTTTTTTGGTGATATTGTTCCACCAAAACTGAAGATTCCATTCATCTTAAGGTCTGCCATATATTTTTGTCTGTGAGCTGTCTGCCATGTATTGAGTTTGAAGTTTTTGGTCCTTTTCCTGTTTTGAGTTGAGATGGCTCGTCATTTCATCTTGATCAACCCAATGCTGTTGATGTTGTAACTAATACAAACTTGCACTGCTGTTAATATGCAGGACGCCTCACATGTCTGCAATGCACCATGATGAATCTTCAGATCTGAGAGTTGTTGGAAGCAAACTAAAAGATATTTTAGAGGTATTATGCTTTGCCTATTGTGTTTGCCTTCTGTATCATTCTATTTGCCTCTTACATGTTGACATGCTTTCTTAATGAGAAAAAGAGATTAATTGTAATTCAGCATAGAGATTGCTTGAAGTATTCAAGTTGGTATGATATGAAGTGATACTGGGGAGATTTTATTTGTCCCCATCTCATCCTCATGTTTTGGAAAATTTCTTTGCCATACATTCATTTTCCTTCTCCATGCAAAACAAGGACCGCTATTCCACCTCACTTTGATACATATCTTTCTTTTTGATACCATTTTATTTCAAAAACTAAAAATGATATCTGCTTAAGGTGACTATTTATCCCAAAAACTTGCATAATAAAATAAGAAAAATAGTAGTTTATACACAATAGGTGAATGGTGGTTCCAAAGTTCAGTTATAACTCTCTCTTCCATTTAACTTCCAAATTACCTCATTTTCATAACTCGTTCAAAATAAATTTCTTTGTGGTTACTCTGTAAGAAATGTAAAAAATGAAAAGGAAAATGTAAAGATGAAGTTGGGTGAAAGAGATTGAACCTAAGAAAACAGGCTGACTCAATCTGTGCGATGCATTATATGTATAAGAGGAAATTAATATCAATAACTATTTAGGTTAGTTTTGTGTTGATGACTGTATGTGTACCAACTCTGCTTCATCTTCTGTCAAGAAAATTTGATGGTTCTTGGAAACCTGCCACATTTGGCTTGATGTGAACCAGGGTTATAGGGGAGTCATGATGTTTTCCATTTTCAATTGCCATCTTTGCTCTTCTCCAACTGCAAAAATATTTCATTGTTTTGTTATGTAATCGAAAGTGCACATTTCATTTTTGCTTCCTTTTGTCCCCTAGATACCTCATACCTCGCTGAAAATGAGGAAAGCTATTGTCGAACTATGTGACATTGTTGCCACTCGTGGTGCCCGCCTATCTGCTGCTGGGATTGTAGGCATCATCAAGAAATTGGGGAGAGACACAGTAAAGGATGGTGAAAAGCAGAAGTCTGTGATAGCAATGGATGGTGGGTTGTATGAGCACTACTCTAAATTTAGTACCTGCATGGAAAGCACTCTCAAGGAGTTACTGGGAGAAGAAGTTTCTGACAACATTGTCGTTGAGCAGTCAAACGATGGCTCAGGCATTGGAGCTGCTCTCCTAGCAGCCTCGCATTCCCAATACCTGGATGTCGAGGAATCTTGATGATAACCCCTTACATTAAGTAGTGTTACATTTTTGTTTTTTGTATATTATCAATCCCTCTACACTCGACTTCAAATCATTTAGAGCTTTTCAACCTAGTTCTTGTGATGATGCCAGCGAAATCCATATTTTGTGGTAGTAAGTTGAGCAGTAGATCAAATACTCTTTTGAAAAGTGCCATTAGTGGTCCCAAGCTTCAGTGTAGGAGTCTGTCACACTGCTCCTCTTTACTTTTCTCTGTCATTTACATGAATTACACAATAAAGTGGGGGATGTAAAACAATTATTTGAGTTGTTATATTTGACGGAATATTTTTTCTATGGTTCCGATGGAAAATAAAGTGAATTTTTATGATCATGATTTATTTCCTGGATCAACACGTGGTAGGCTAGAAGCTATCTCATTGCCAGATATGTTTTGTTCGTTAGACGAACTCTTTTTTGACCTGCATGCATGACTGTTCTTTGTTGATCTTTTGTTGGTGGAAGCCAGGGGGCGAGTATCTTGGGTTTCGCCTTTACATGCGTGCGATTTTAAATGGTGGCCTCTGGCTGTGGGAGAAATTCACAGGTGAAATTATTGTGAAGGGGGCGCGCGCACCTAAATCCATGTCTCATTATCAGAGCCCCGAACTACTGTCGGGCCGTGCTTGGCATCAGAGATTTAGAGTAATGGTGCTTGTTTGCTTTAGTACACTGTATATATTAACGGATATCATGCATCCCAGCTTGGACAGCGGTTTTGAAAATATCGTGCAAGCTACAGCATTGCAATATTGTAGCTGCCGATTTTATTCTCCGAAGATTTAGATGGTATCTACTATCTTAGACTTATACTGGCTCATTATGTGCCTAACTATGCAAATTTTACAATTTGAACTCAGAAATAACACTCCTTGTTCTTAAGGTAAGCAGAGAGTAGTGGTGATTTCTGTGCATAAAGCAGAGTGATCAATTATCAGATGCCAAAGTGCTGTCACTTTCTGATTGCCTCTCGCGTTTTGAGTTCTTAAGCAAAGGAGTGGAATCATACTCACTTCCAATGTTCTTCATTCCATAGACCAATGGATGGTTCCTTCCGAGTAAGATTTGCAAAACCTCCTTCATGTGAGGCCTAGCAGAAGGAACTTCGCTGGTACAGAAAACCCCCAATAGGAAAACATTGCTCATTTCATCCACGTAACAAGGTTCCTTTATCTCCTCATCTAAGGCATCGACTATAGTTTTTCCTTCTTGCATGTGACGCAATGCCCATTTGGCGAGGCCTGTATGCTCATCACCATAATTTGCTGCTTTTCCCGATGTTAGTTCTAGAAGGACAACCCCAAAGCTATAAACATCGGTCTTCTCATTTACTCTAACTGTTTGAGCATACTCTGCGATTCAAGTTATAAAATAAGAAACTTCAATATTAAGTACTGGAAAAGAAGGGCAAGGAAGCAAATACACAAGGAGAAGACCTGAAGAGTGATCTTTTACCTGGAGCTATGTAACCAAAGGAACCGGCAACAGCTGACACGGTAGCAAGTTCTTCCTGCTTAATCAGCATCTTTGCTAAACCAAAATCAGCAATTTTTGCATTAAACTCAGAATCCAACAAGATATTGCTTGACTTGACATCTCGGTGAACTATTGGGGGAGAGCAGTCGTGATGCAGGTAGCACAGACCCTGAGCAGCTCCCACTGCTATCTGCAGTCTCTTCGGCCAGTCCAGAACAACATGATTTACTGAAGCTGATGCACTGTTTGATCGCCTTGCTGTATGCAGCCATTGATCGAGACTATGATTCACCAGATACTCGTAGACAAGAAGTTTCGAATTGTCATTGACAATACAACAGAGCAACTTCACTATGTTCAAATGCCTTATTGTACTCAGTATCTCAACTTCTGCAAGGAACTCCTTTTCAAGTTTCTTCTCCAACGGTCTGTTATTCCAGATTCTTTTCACAGCAACAACACTCGAGCCATTTGCAGCAACACGATATACTTTTCCTGATCCACCGCTTCCTATCAGGTTGCTTTCTGTCAATCCTGACAATATGTTTGATTCAGTGAAATTCAACCTATGGAAGTTAATGAACTTCCATTCTGAATCCGATCTGTGGTTTCTCTTCCAGTGAACTCTGATAATGATGAACGCAAATAACAATGCTAACAGAAAAGCTGTAATCAAAGCACTTAATATCAAGGCTGGGAGTTGGGTTGATGTTTTGCTTGATTTTTGGGGTCTGGAAATGCAAACCTTAAGGTATAGCGATGGCCTACTTGCACAAATACCAGGATTGTTCAAGAAGCTACTGGAATATGCTGCATTTTCATACTCAGCTGGGATTTTTCCCACGAGATGATTTGAAGAGAGATTGAGATATGTAAGTCTCAGCAAACCGAATTGAGTTGGAATGTCGCCAGAAAATTGATTATCTGACAAGTCCAGTTCGAGCAGGTGAGGTAGGATAGCAATCTCCTCCGGAATCTGTCCAGAAAGTTGGTTTTGACTGAGGTTTATAGTAGTTAAAGATTTCCATGAGATGATGTCAGATGGAAGTGCTCCGGTAAGCTGGTTCTTATCAAGTAAAAGAACCGTCAGATTAGGAAGAGCTGTTAATTCAAGAGGGATAGTGCCAGTAAATTGGTTATTGCTCGCATTGAAGACTACGAGATTCCTCCAAGAATTCCCTTCAATGGAAATACTCCCAGAGAACTTGTTGTTACTTATCTCGAGCCGTGAAAGACTAGTTGACACTTCATTAGGAAGCTCTCCAGTGAACAAATTATCACTTATCATCAGTTGTTGCAAATTTAAAGCTGTCCATAAACCAACAGGAATATTGCCAAAAAATGCGTTATTTGAAATTCTTACTATAAGCAAACTACTGCAATTCTCAAGTGATTTTGGCAACTCTCCACCGAGCTTATTATCAAAAGCTACCACTCCCATTAAGCTACCTCCATGGCATAAATATTCAGGCAGGTTCCCTGTAAGCCTGTTGGTAGCAACCTGGAAGCCTTCAAGGGCTGAGTATCGCCCAAGATCTGGAGGGATTGGTCCTGATAAATTGTTGCTAAACA
The DNA here is from genome assembly GCF_000495115.2 of Populus euphratica. NCBI lineage: Eukaryota > Viridiplantae > Streptophyta > Magnoliopsida > Malpighiales > Salicaceae > Populus > Populus euphratica. The sequence continues at coordinate 187,268 of NW_011500320.1, forward strand.
ACGCAAAATCTTTCAATGCGGGAAGACGACCAATGCTTTCTGGGATTTCACCGGATAACTGATTGAAGGACAAACTCAAACCTGATAATTTGTCAAGCTTCCCAAAATCAACAGGTATTGTCCCAGTCAAATTGTTCCATGAAAGATCGATGACAATCGAGTTCAAAGCCTCAACAACCTGAGGGATCTCCCCAGATAGCAAGTTCTTGTAAAGAAACAGAAACTTCAAATTCTTCAACATGAACAAGCCGTCTGGGATACTCCCAGTCAATTCATTCTTTGATAAATCCAAGCGCTCCAATGCCACCATTTCCCCAACCATTTGTGGGATCTCGCCAATCAAATTCGCTTCAGAAATCCACAATTCCCTCAGTTTCTTCAGCTGGGTGAAACTGGAAGGCAACTTTGATGGAAGAAACCCATTGTGAGCCATATATAACTCTTCAAGTTTGGACAAGTTTCCGATTTCTGCAGGGAAAGTACCATCAAACAGATTATCATGAAGATAAAGAGTTCTTAGCTCTGGTATCCGCCCAATGGCAGCTGGAATGTTGCCAGTGAAGTTATTAGCACAGAGGTTGAGGTACGAGAGCCGAGACAAACTGTCAATATCATCAGGAATGGTGCCAACAAAGTAGTTTTGAGAGAGGTCTAAGATTTCTAACTTGGAAAAGTTGTAGACAGCTACAGGGAACTTTCCAATAATGCTGTTATTGGAAAAATTAAGAACTTTGAGGTTCTTAAGGTCAGAAATAAAGGGTGGGATTTTTCCAGGGATGTTCATGTTATCAAGAAGGAGCTGAGTGACGGAGTTATTGGTGCAGGCCACTCCTGGCCAAGTGCAATGAGAGGAGCTTGATGGGGTCCAACGGTCGAGAGACGATGGATTTTGCCAGTATTGCTTCAGTCTTAGTAGAATGGCTTGTTCTTGATCATGGAGCTGTGGGTTTGCATGATCGAGAAAAAGAAGGAAGAGGGCAAGGAAGTGAAGTGAGAACATAATGGGGTTTATTTTCAACATTTTTTGGGAGGTTCGGAGTCTGTTGTTCTTGCTGAACTCTGTTATTCAAGATGAGCTGCCGAGAAAGACTTGGCTCCTGTTCTATTGAGCAGCCTTTGATTTGACACCAAAACCTGAATGGCAATAACTCTGAAACTTCAAGCGTGGAATTAATTTAAGTTAGGGGTGTGAAAAAAATTAAAAAATTTAAGTTAAGTGTGTGAAAAAAATTAAAAAAATTATTAAATCGAGAAAATTAAAAAAAAATAATTAAGCTTGATTTCAGTTTTTTAAGCTTTAAATTAAAAAAAAATAAACCAAATCAAATTTAAATTGAAAAAGCCAGGTAAAACAAAGTTATTATGGAAAAACAAAACCAAACTAAAAAAAATTAAAATCAAGCCAAACCAAAAAATTAAACCAAACCAGTTTAAATAATTTTTTTTTTAAAAAACTAAATCAAACCACACTCAAGCCAATTAATTTCAGTTTTTTTTAATTTTAATTTAATTATTTTTAACCAATTAATTTCAGTTTTTTTTTTAATTTTAATTTAATTATTTTTATAATAAAAATCAAACAACGTAAAAAATAATCATCCATATCCGAAGCTGAAGTGGCTTTTGCTAGCCAAGCTTTTTCGGTTTGCACGGCACACAATAATGGAGCAGACTAGCAGTAATGTATGCCCCACTCCAAGACGTTGGCCCCCATTGCTGGATCCGTCTGTCTGTATGAACAAGAGAAGTTAGAACCTTTGATCAAGGACTCGACCAAACTAAAACGACGATCACAGTCAAGCTCCCACAGAAGCACCAACCAATTGTTTTTTGGTTAACAGTCTAGCTATTAGACGACTTCAAAGCCGAAAAGTCCTTCCTCACGCCTTGTGGAAAACGACAGTCAACTTTCTAGATAGAGAAAAAGAAATTTTTTTTTCTGAAGTCAAAGCCAGCCAACCTCTTTTGAACACTTTGCATGGTCAGCACGCCAAATAGAAGACTTTGACGCAGACGGGTTTTTACAACAGTAACTAGAGGATTTATGCATTTTTACTTGGATTGGAGACAAGGAAGGACAAGAGCTGGAAGAAAATCAACACACGCACTCTTCTGTATCTTGATTCGTGTGTTGATTATTGACTTTTTTAACCAACCAAAAATCAACACACGTACGAATCAAGATGGAAGAGCGCATGAACTTCATTAGCCTAAATAAACGACGACTAGGGTTTTTCTTTTTACAAATTAACTAAAATTATTCTTATATATATTTCTCTCTCCCTTAACCACAGATTTATTCAATAAATATAAAATAAAAATAACTAAAACCTTGCAGCAGTGCATATCCTATGCTTGGTCCTAGATAACATCTTAGACACGAACAAATCACCATATTTAAATTTTATATTAATTTATAAAGGGTTCATACTATTATTATGACAGATTGTGAGCTCACATATATAATTTTAATTTATTTTTATCTATTTTTTATATTTTTTTATATTTTTTTCATTATTTTTCTTATACCTTTAAACTCCTACAATTAATCATGATATATTATATTTTTTAGATTTAAAGTCTTGCTATTCTACATCCTCACTTTATTTTACAAGATTTGCTATCTGTCTCCTCCTGAATTAAGTTTTTACTGTGTAATTTCATCTTCTTAAAAAATATAAATGATTAGGTGATAATATAATTGATTGAATGATTGTCTAATAGATTAACTCATGATATAGGAAGATTAAGTTTAGTAAGGATGTTTAATGTTTAACAAACATATATCAATTAATATAGGTTATTGGAAAAAATAATAATTCATATTTTTGTTTATATCAAAGATAACAATCATTTGTTTGTTGACATTACTAAAGAAGGCTATCGTTTAAGAAAAATAACATCTTTTTTTTTTTTCTAGAGTTTTTATTACAAGAAAATTAAATAACAACAACAACAAAAAAAAGCAAATAAAACAACAAAAACCCTCCTTGTTTCAAAGCTTAATAGCTAAAACAAAATCATCTACATCACTCAAAAAGTATCGGATTTATCCATCTTCCAAGTCGCCTTCATGTTCATCACTAAACCTAGAATTAGATAACGAATGCACATTGAGTTGCCAATATATGGGCCCGTGGTCCAATTTTATACTGTATTTCATATATTTATTGAAATTTGACCAGTCAATTTTCAAATTAAATTATAAAATAACACTAAAATTCACACCAATGGCGCTGAGGATCAGAGATTGATCATTGTGAGAGCCTAATTAACTCCTTTCATAGAAAATTATGAATAAGAATTTGGGAATTTATATGAATATCAGTAAAGAGAAACATAATGTCATCTATAATGATGCTTAGATGCATATATTGCTTATAATTTTCAAAAAAATAAAATAAAATCGTAACATTCTCATCTCATAAAAACAAAATATATGATAGAAAAACCGTAAGCTTAAATTTGATGAGAGTTGATCCCAGAAGCTTGAATTCCATTAATACGACATTCCTCCAAGATCAAAGATGTAGGCTTATATGCTAAGATTAGAAACTAACATGCATGCGTAAACAATTTATGACCATCTCCCTGACAATTCCGAATTAAGAAACTCATAATTATAAGTTCAAGATAAGAGTAAGATAATTGTACTATAGAAAATAAGATTAAAAAAATGGGACTTCCCAATAACTCCTTCCACATCAATAATGTCAAAATCATTAAAAAAAAAAACACTTCATTATCCTTATTAGTTTTAGTTTCTATTAATAAAGCTTGCAGAGCTTTAGAATTCCTAGTTTTTCTAGGGTTCAAATACATTGCAAGCTGGTTTTTTAACCAGAACTAAAGTTTTAGGTAAACTCTTTCAATCTTTAAAAACAACATATGGAGAGATTGGAAAATTATGTTCAAGGAATTTGAAACAATCCAAGTGCAAGTTTCAAATCAAGAATTAATAGAAACACTCTTAGTTTTTATACTGTATTGTTATCATAATCTAATTTTTAGGTTTTCCCTAAAATTATTTTTAAAATTTAGAAGGAAAAAAAATACTAGCAACTTGGCCATAGCAGGTTAACAAAGTTTTCAAATGCATGGAGTAACCAAATTAAAATTTTAAATAAAAATCAAGAACTTAATTATATCCAAGTTTGAAAGACAATGCAGACATAATGTCGAATTAAATGATCATTGGATAAATTTACATCAAAATTAAGTCTAAGAACTTGATTAAACTTTTAATAGGTCAATTTGATTTAATCATGAGTCTAATTAAGGGTTTAATTAAATTTAAGAATCAATTTGAGTCAAATTAAAAGATTTAGTTAAGTGCAAAGACTTAATTAAACTCTTAATGAGTCAAATTAGTTTTTATTAAGGACTTAATTGGTGAAGAATTAAGATTGAAAGCTTAATCTGAGAATAATTGACAATAATAGAATTTTAAAGGACAAAATTTAATTTCTCCAAACTTAATTAGATGAAATCATGAATCAAATTGTAAGAAAATCAAAGTTCGAGGGGGTCAATTAAGAGATTGAAGAAATTCATAGCCAAAGATCTTTTTGCAAAAGGAGTATGAATTTGGGGACCCAATTTAACTTTAAACAAGGGTGAAATTGAATAAATTAAAAGTTTGAGGGTCAATTTCAGATAAAATTAAAAATATCTAAAATCAAGGATCAAGATAAAAAAGGGGCTAAACTCAAGGAATAAATCATTTTGAAACTTGGCGAGGGTGAAATTGAATTGATTCTTAAAATCAAAATTTAATTGACTAAATTAAAAGAATGTTGAAATTAAAAAGGGATTAATGACCTAATTTAGGCCCAAAACCCAAAAATATTACCTACTATTTCATTAAAATAAAACGATGTGTTTTAATATTGTTTTGACAAAAATAATATTTTTTTGTTCAAAATGACGCTGTTTTGACTAACAAAAGCAAAAAATAATAATGCCTAATGACATGTTGTTTGGTATTGTTTCATCATCCTCTACCTTTATGCTAGAAATATAAAAGACACACATCTTCACCCTTAAACTTTGTACTACACCTTCTATAAAATTTCAAGACAAAAATTATATTTATATATATATATATATATATGTATATATAGTAATTAAGAAATTAAATAAGAAATATAAAGGAAATAAGGAATGTGATTGAATTTGTAAAGAAAATGAAATAATAAGGGTCAATGTATAATTAAAAAGAATGGGGGCTATAGATACCTCATTCATTCCTTTTTCATGACCAATTAGAAACTTACAGAAAAGAGGGGAGAGTGCAGATTTTTTATGAAACCCTCGAAATTTATTATTTAAATATACAGATATGTAAACTCCCATGTAAACTTAAAATTGAAAGTGATATGATCTCAATGAATTATGAAAACCAAGATAAAAATAATAGATAAATAATGATATATAATGGAAGGGCTAATCTCCATAAAATGAATTTTGGTTTAGAATTTATAAAGATAAAGAAACTGGTAATGTGTTTTGATAGATAAAATAATGATAAAAATGATAAAATATTTCTAAGAAATAAGTGAGGTAATAAAAAATAATTTATAATAAGGGATAGTGCAATGAAAAGGGCAGGACTAAAGGTGTAAGCACTAATAATGCTCGATAAATAAATAAAGATGAATATTTTAAAATGAATATATTAAAAAATAATAAAATGACCTTAAGGGTTTATAAGGATAATTTATATGATTTTATGTGAAAATTGAACAAAAAAAATATAGATTGTTGATGAAAAGTTATGAACTAATCAATTTTACATTAAAAACAAAGCTCTCAATCCAATTGTAGGACTAGGATGCAATTTTACATGAAGTCTATTAATATGTTTTTCTATCTTGGTTAAAGATCTCATCTTAATCAGAGTTCTATAAAGATTAACGATTTAAACAAAAACAAACTAGAAAGTTGACATGAAAAATAAAATACAATACATAAAGGCATAAATGAGGGATACAATTATAATTATAGGTAAATATGTGATTAACACTTAAAATTGTATTTTTATCAAGGTTTTATATCATCATTTTGCACTTGAAGTATCAATAACTCCTTAGCTAAAACATGTTTTATAATAACATATCTAATAATATAAGATACCTTTAATTTATAGTAAATGCTCATATTAAATGCAGGCTTATCACATAAATTAAGGGACTGATTGATGTGATTAACTATTGAAAGTGAAAAGACAAAGAGAGGGCTAAGCTTAGAAAAGAAATGTTGGTTTAGTCCAAACTAGAACACTGTTTAGCTATTGAGTCATCTATGGAGTTATAACTTAGATTTAGGTATGATCTATATGGATGGAAAGCTAGACATGAGCCTAAAACTTTTATACAGAGTAAGGTATGATCTATATGGATGGAAAGTTAAGACATGAGCCTAAAACTTTTATACAGAGTCCAAGATTCAAAAAGACCATTTTCAAGTTCAAATTAAAGCAACAACAAAGAAGTTGAAATCTATCCTATAACCCAGATATTGTTCAGTGTTCAGCCCATATCTCGAGTTCTAAAAGTCCAAATGACCTTATTTTTTTTGAAAAACTGAGACAATTTCCTAAAACTTTTATGAAGATAGTCTGGTTAAATTTTGATGTTAGCAATGACATTTTGTTCAAACAAGAAGATAAAGATTGTTACCAAGTCTAAATATGGCCACCCACTCAACAATTAGTTAACAAAACAATAGTTTTAAATTATGACCTATAAAAGGAGGTATTTATCATGCATTTAGGCATCTTGGTTTGCAGATCAAGATTATGCTCTTGCTTTCTCTCAATGACCTCATTTTTGTAATGCTTAAGTACTTAAAAGTGCATTTTTATTAAGATTTTATATTATCATTTTATACTTGAAGTATCAATAACTCCTTAACTAAAACATGTTTTATAATAACATATTTAATAATATAATGTAACTTTAATTTATGGTAAATGTTTATCTTAAATGTAGGCCTATCACATAAATGAAAGGATTTATTGATAAGTTTAAGTACTGAAATTGAAAGGACAAAGAGATGACCAAACTTAGAAAAGAGATGCTGGTGCAATCCAAATTGAAACACTGTTTGGTAATTGAGTTATATCTGAAGCTGTAGATCTCGGATTTAGTTCCACTTTATATGGATGGAAAGGTAAGACACATGTCTATAATTTTCATAGGAGACCAAGATTTAAAAAGGTCATTTTCAAGTCCAAATTATAGCAATAACGAAGAAGTCCGAATATACTTTGCAGCCTGAACATTATTCAGTGTTTGACTCATATATGGAGTTCTACAAGTCCAAATAACTTTATTTTTTTTCCTGGAAAGCTGAGATAATTTTCTAGAACTTTTATGATAGAAGTGGTTCTAATTATGACATTATCAATGATGTTTTATTCAAGAGAAGATAAGGATTGTTATCAAGTCAAGAGTTGGCCACCCACTCATCAGTTAATCATCAAATTAATAGTTTTTAATTTTAGCCTATGACAGGAGGCATTTGCCATGTATTTAGGCATCTTGGTTTCCAGATCAAGATCATGCTCTTCCTTTCTCTCTTTGTATTTTTTGTAATGTTTATGCTTTGCTTTCAAACATCTACAAGTATTAGCATTATTCGAATAAGGTAACTAATATAGTTATGTTAACAATTTATAATTGGATTGGAACCTCCTTTGTGTGTAGTTTTCATTTGAGTAACAATAGTTTATATTATACTTGTTTGAAATACCATTAGTGGATCCTCTAACCTTGATATTTTTTGTTATCATTGTCTAATCCTTGTATTGATCTTCCATCTCAAAGTTCTCATTAACTTCTTCTTTTTCTTCTTTTTCTACTTCTTTATTGTTGTTGTTGTTGTTGTTTATAATTTATACAATTAACTTCCCTATGGTTCGACCCCGGTCTTGTCAGGTTATTTATTACCTTGACACTCTTGCACTTTAAGAGAAGACATCAAATTTTTGGTCATGTCAAAGGATCACCTGAACCAGCAACCTTTTCAACCTTCAACCTAATAGCCCTTTTAGCCTTATATCCACGACAAATCAACCTTTTCTTCTTAACAATCATCAAGTGCAAGTATGTCTTTAAAGGATATTTTAAAATCCTTGGCCACCAACACACAAACATTTCAATAAGAGATGAGAGCAAGCATTCAAAATCTGGAAAATCAAATATCACAATTGGCTTTTTTAGTGATAAAATAAAGCCCAACAAAAGAAGATTATCGTCTTAAACTAAAACTAATCCTAAGAAAAATTCAAGCGCTATGACTTTTAAAAGTGACAAGGAAGTGCAAATCAAGACAACAACCAACACCTAATAAAGAAAAGAGAAACCAGCTGAGTCATCGAATCTACCAGCCAACCAACAAGGTAAGTAAAAATTTTGCCTTACCAAATTCTAATATTTTAATTCATCCCCCTTTTCTTGGCTGGTTTGTGAAATAAAAAAATAATGAGATAGAGAACAAAATCTTTGAAACTTTTTGGTAGGTGAAAATAAACATTCTATCATTGGATGCAATCAAACAAATTCCATGATATGCCAAGTATCTTAAAGAGTTGTGTACCAACAAAAAAAGGCTAAATATTAATGAGAAAATAAAGGTTGGAGAGAACATGTTCGCAGCCATACAAAGAAAATTGCCTCAAATTGGAAGGACCCATGTATGTTCATTTTACCCTGTGTGATTGGAAATTGTAAGTTAGAAAAAACTATGCTTGATTTGGGAGCATTAATTAATATCATGCCACTGTCATTTTACAAGGATTTGAATTTAGGATCTTTAAAGAAACAAAAACAATAATTCAATTAGCTGTGATGTCAAATTCATACCTTAAAGACATTGTTAAGGATGTTCTAATTAGAGTAAATAAAGTGATTTTTCCTGTTAATTTTTACATCATTGACATGAATGATGCGTTTGCTTTAAATCTAACTCATATATAGTTAGGTATACAGTAAACCCCGGTATATATATATATATATATATATTTGAGAAAAAATGTTCTCGAGAATTGAATAAATTAATTGATATGACTTGTACAAATATAAAACATAAAAATTGAATCTTTGATGAAAAATCACAAACCAGCTAATTTTACATTATAGCATGTAACTTTCAATCTAGTAATCAGATTAAATTGAAATTTTGCGTGGAGTCTTATAAATTATTATTTTAACTTAGGTTAAAGTTTCAGAATTTTTAGAGCATGATAAGAGTTTTTTTCAAATAAAAGAATAAGTAGCACAAATGAGTGTCTAGAAATTTCCCTAATTTCTTTAGGGATCAAATTGAAACTTTGCCCAAAACAAACCTCTTTATAAGTTGCCACCAATAAAAAGAAAAGAAAAGAGGGAGTGTGCTGCCAGCTAAAAGAAGAAAAATGTGAAAAGAGAGCTTTTGTCATTTTTATGGAAATTGCTTGAAAAAAAAATGTAAGATAAAAAAGAGTGTTAAGTAATTAAAGAGAGGGTTTGATGCATTAGGAGACTTCAAGGAGTTTAAAGATTTTAAGTTTGCTTTTAGAGAAGGAAAAATTGAGCTTAGAGGAAGTATGAAGGGGATTTTGATTCAACTTGTTTTGGCTTTTGATTCTTCATTCCATAAAGGTAAGAAAACTCTCCATAATGATCCATTGTGTTGTTTTTCATGTTTATTCTTGGATTGAATAGAATTGGTATTATGTGAAAGTGAGTTCTTGATGTTAGGGTGGTTTGAATGCATGCATTTTTATTGATTATATATTTATTGAGGGAATAAATGTTTGGGCTTGTCATTAATTAGGTTAATTTGTAAAAAACAAAAAAGGAAGAAGAGAAAAGAAGATTGAGGGTATAAAGAGTGGTTTCCACCTTGGATTTATTATTAATCCCTTATTATGTTATGAGTATATATGATCTTATTATGTTGATTGGTGAAATTTTATACATTGATACTTAGATATTATGATGTGTGATTATGGAACTCTTAGATAAATAGAAATGATAGATGTAATTTGTGAAGTTACACTAGTGTATTATATGTTGGCATGAAAAATATAAAAGTAAAACAAATAAATGAGTTAAAGTTAATTAAGTGAAAAGTTAAAGAATTATCATGTCACCATTTTTATTTGAGTTAATGTAATTGGAGATTTTTGATGACTTAAATGGATGAATTGAGTTTGGATGATGGAGAAATACTAACATTTAATATTTTTAATGTTATGAAATATCCAGAAGACTCTGAATATATTTTTCATGTTGATGTAATTGACCCCATTATTTAAGATGACCATGAGTATAATTTCTTGAAAGATGAGTTGAACTTTGTATTACAGCATAACTAGATAGGTAGGGCTCCGAAGCTTGAATTGAAATCTTTACCCAAACATTTGAAGTATGTGTATTTGGGAGAGAATGAAACCCTACCAGTGATTATTACAAATGATTAAATCGAAGTCCTAGAAGAAAAACTATTAAAAGTTGTCTAGCCAAAGACAATAAAAAAGATGCTCTTAAAAGGTAGCCTAAACATGATGTTACACCACAAATAATAAAAATTGTTTTTTTCATTTAATTGCTTTATATCTCAATTTAGTATTGTTTAATTGATATTTCCTCAACCATATTTTCTCTGTCAGACTCTATTATCTTAGGTAAAAATATGAAGCACATCACAGGACATATCTAACATTAAAAATAAATAATATTACAAAAAAATAAGGACAATTTTCCCTTCTCTCTTTAAAATGTTTAACTATAAATATCGAGGTTGATGTTCATATATTAAGTGTGGGGGAAGTAATGTGCTTTAAAATGTTAGTGTTTTTGGACTAAAAATTTTGTTTTTGAGGTGTTTTTCAATGATTGAAATGTTAATATATTTAACAAATTTTTAGAGGAGCTAAGAAAAAATCATAAATTGAATGATGATTAAATTTCTTAAAATTGTGTAATCAAGCTATTTTTTTTAGGAATTAGGTAACTGGATTTAGTAGACACAAGTCTATGAGATTCTGAGTTTTATAACCAACACATCCACATCGGTTTCTAATTTTTTTTCATGTGTGATTTTTTTCCATCAGTTTTGTTCCTTTAGAAGTTGCTCTAATCAAGACCATACTTTCACACACACACACACACACACACACACATATATATATATATATATATATATATATATACATGAACATAATTTAAGCATTCCTTATTATCTTATATAGCTTAGCAAAATAAATTTTTCCCATAAAACTCCTTTTGAGTTAATAGGCTTCTTTAATTATAAACTCATATTACAAGCCGTAAAACACATAGTATCTTACCCAAACCGTAGAACTAACGAAGTCACACATCAAGAGGGGTTCTACTATCTTATAGCTCCCGATTGGACAATCTTTTTTCGTACAAGCTACAGCATTGCAACCTTGAAGCTGCCGATTTTATTCTCTAAACATTTAGATGGAATCTACTATCTTATACTAGCTATGCAAATTTTACAATTTGAACTCAGAAATAACACTCCTTATTCTTTAAGGTAAGCAGAGAGTAGTGGTGATTTCTGTGCGTAAAGCAGAGTGGTCTATTATCTGATGCCAAAGTGCTGTCACTTTCTGATTGCCTCTCGCGTTTTGAGTTCTTAAGCGAAGGAGTGGAATCGTACTCACTTCCAATGTTCTTCATTCCATAGACCAATGGATGGTTCCTTCCGAGTAAGTTTTGCAAAACCTCCTTCATGTGAGGCCTAGCAGAAGGATCTCTTCTGGTACAGAAAACCCCCAATAGGAAAACATTGCTCATTTCATCCACGTAACAAGGTTCCTTTATCTCCTCATCTAAGGCATCGACTATAGTTTTTCCTTCTTGCATGTGACGCAATGCCCATTCGGCGAGGCCTGTATCACCATAATTTGCTGCTTTTCCCGTTGTTAGTTCTAGAAGGACAACCCCAAAGCTATAAACATCAGTCTTCTCATTTACTCTACTTGTTTGAGCATACTCTGCGATTCAAGTTATAAAATAAAAAAACTTGTTAATATTTGGTACTGGAAAAGGAGGGCAAGGAAGCAAATACACAAGGATAAGACCTGAAGAGTGATCTTTTACCTGGAGCTATGTAACCAAAGGAACCGGCAACAGCTGACACGGTAGCAAGTTCTTCCTGCTTAATCAGCATCTTTGCTAAACCAAAATCAGCAATTTTTGCATTAAACTCAGAATCCAACAAGATATTGCTTGACTTGACATCTCGGTGAACTATTGGGGGAGAGCAGTCGTGATGCAGGTAGCACAGACCCTGAGCAGCTCCCACTGCTATCTGCAGTCTCTTCGGCCAGTCCAGAACAACATGATTTACTGAAGCTGATGCACTGTTTGATCGCCTTGCTGTATGCAGCCATTGATCGAGACTATGATTCACCA
>NW_011504172.1:0-6872 GCF_000495115.2 Populus euphratica
TTTCTCCTCAACCCATGTAACAAGCGTTAGGCCAATAGCTCCCAAATTAGTTGACTTTAGGGTATTAGGTGTTAAAACACCCTTTCGGGCTTAATTGCTTAGGTTAGGGAGGCTACGAAACCAAACTTATCTACATTTTTATTATCATCATTTCTTTTTCTATTATCATCATTTTTTTTCTTTTTTTTTGCTAAAAAAAATTATATACTATCCCTTTCCCTTAGTTGTTACCTTTAACAAAAGAACATAAATAATGTAATAATCTAATGTGCAACCCACAATCATATGTTAAAGTGTGTGTGTGAAAATTAAGGTTTAAGAATACATGTTAAATGAGTATATGAGCAGAATTAAGTGATAAGAATGCGAGAGTTTGTAAATCTGAATATTTCAAGAAGTATTATAATAGACCTTATTAAGAATGGTTACTAAGATGCGTCTCAAGAGTCATAAAAAGTTCTCTTTACTCTGCCATCATAGTAACAATAATGTTGCATATGCTTTATGAAATAGAAAATACAGTTTTTTTTTCTGGCTACTACTCTCCCCCCCCAACTAAAACGAGACATTGTCCTCAATGTTTAAAGGTAGAAAGATGGAGTATAGAAGATATCACCTGAAATAACGAACACTGACAAACCTGAAACACACTAAAATAAATATAAGAAACAACAAAACACAATAATAAAACCAAAAGACACAAAGATTCACAAATGAAGGCTCAAATCCAATCTAAGCTTTTTACGGCTTTCCTTAGTTGACCAATTTAGGCGACTCATGGAAGGATCAATTATAGGAATGAAAGACTCTAGTTGGTCAATCAATTGTTCAGCTGTAGTTGGTCAATCAATTGTTCAGCAGTAGTAGCAGAGATTATGATTTGTCGTGCAGAAGATGTTAGAAATTCCTGTTCCACAGCATGATCAAGAAAAGATAACAACTTATCATAATAACCATTAATATTTAACAAACTTATGAGTTTATGGTGAATGTGCAGTTGGGCCCAAGAGAAAATATAAAAGATCTCTTCCAATGTGCCTAGACCACCTGGTAAAGCAATGAAGGCATCAGCATGGTTAAACATTGCATTCATTCAAGCTGACATTATCAAGACATGAAGTTCCTCTCCAATTGTTTTTCCAGTGATGTCCCCTTGTGCTAAAGCTTCAGGGTCGACCCTGAAAACTTAACTACCTCCTAAAAATGCAGCTATTGAAACACCTCCCATTAACCTAAGACTGCCTCCTGCATACACTAAATGAATCTTTTTCTCAGCTAGCACGTGACCAAGATGATTTGCTAATTCTAAAAACTCCTTTTCTTTCCCAAGACTAGATCCATCGAAAACACAAATATTTCTTATATGATGACCTGAGGAACTTGCCATTTCTACACACTTCTATATTTGATGAATGTATGGGTTAAGTGGAAATGAAGGGAAGGAAGAGAGGATTTTATAGATGAGAAATAAAAAAGGCAATCATATCACCTATATGTAGGCTAGTTGGAGTCTCACACTCTCTCTCTTTATTTATTTATTTATTTAGTTAAAAAAAACATGTGTATGTACAGGTAATTATGATTGTGGCTCACATCTTTCCTTGGTTTTACGTCCAAGAACGTTTTAAACGCCCTCTATGGGTCAGGGATAGGCTTCCCATCCAGTTTTCTTAAAAACTAGCAAACATGGTTTTTTTTAGTCAGATTCCCAAGACTAAGTCGATCATGTTCTTTATGAAATAGTGGCCATAAATCATGAATTGCACGATGCACATCTCCACTAGGATGCGTCTCAAGAGTCAATAGAAGATTATCTAAAGACTCCTTACTCAGGCCATCCTTAATGAATTGTATTTTATCTAGGCCATCTTTAATGAATTGTATTTTATCTTCACGGTTTATAGATACCATTCCTAAAGAATGACATTATGTATTACAAGTCCATCTAGCATATCGATGATAGACTTTCAGTTGTTTTGCACGACGTTTCTTTGCTAAAGTGCTTTTACCTGTTCCAGGCATGTGTGAAATGAAGGAATTAGAGGACTCACCTGATAATCGGACCTCTGCTTCAATCAACCAGTGAATATCTTCAGGAATTGCATGATTCATTAACAATCTCAATCTTACACATCTAGTACGGTAAATTTTTGTAATCGCATTCTGAGGCAGAGCGGGAAAATACTTTTTCAATTTTTCAAGATTAGTGTCCATTTTCAAATGAGAATTGGAAGAGAGATTCAAAGAATTGCACAAATATATACACAGATATCAGTTATTGTGGGAAACTGAAAGAATCGACTTAAGTCACGGAGTACCGTTGTCCACCAATTGACCGAGGTGAGAGAAACTAGCAAAAATCACTCAAAAAGAAACACAAAAACAATGTAAGAAAAACAAAATAATCAACCTTTATCTACAAAATCATTCAAACCAGTTGATTCATTTTCACTAGAAAAATTATCAAAGTAAGCTTTCAAACGATGTCCATTTTCCTTAAAAATATTGTCATTCATTGAATTCTCAATATCACAGGCCCCATAAGGATTATTCCATCTTGATCTTAGCTCTCTAGGGAATGAATAGAGTTGAGAATTATAAAACAAAACTTTTTGACCAGTGTCAACTTTTTGACAATTTTCACAAGTTTTGCAGAATGCATGCATGTCCTTGAACATGGTGGGCCAATAAAATCCATTTTGAAAGATTTTTATAGCTCTCTTTTTTTACGATAAATAACTTCCACATGCTTCAGAATGACAAAGTTTAATGACACTACTTACCTCATTATCGGGAATGAATATTTGAAATATTTGATCAGGACAATATTTAAATAAGTTAGGGTCACCACAATAAAAGTTCTTCACTTCGTTCAAAAACTTTTCTTTGTGTTGGGTACTCCAATCAGTTGGCAAATCTCCTAATGCAAGAAAATTGATATTTTTATCATACCAAGGCATTGGACTAAGAGAAAGTAAGGATTCATTAGGAAAGTAATCATCGATTGGTGTGATGTCAGATGTTGAATCTGTTGTTACTGTTGACAAAAGATTCGCATCAACATTTTCGGTGCATTTTTCATCCGTGATTTCTTCCTTAGAATAAATCATTTGTAAATCTTCAGATTCATCCAACTCATTTTTACTTAAAGTAGATTCAAGTTGATCATAAACTAATTCGTCAATATGATCTACTTCTTGTAAATCATTATCTTCTCTAGGTTGTTTGCAAATGTTGAAAATATTCATCTCCAATGTCATGTTTCCAAATGATAGCTTCATCAGTCCATTCCTACAATTAATCAATGCATTAGAAGTTGCAAGAAACGAACATCCTAAAATAACAGGAAATGAATTACATGCTTCAACAGGTTCTGTGTCCAAGACAATAAAATCCACAGGATAAATGAATTTATCGACTTATACTAACACATCTTTAATTATTCCTCTAGGCACTTTTATAGATCTATCGGTAAGTAAAAGAGTTATAGAAGTTGGTTTTAACTCACCTAGATTGAGACTTTGAAAAACTGAATATGGAAGTAAATTCACACTAGCTCCAAGATCAAGTAAGGATCTTTCAATTTTATGCACTCCAATAAAGCTAGAAATTGTAGGACAACCAGGGTCTTTATATTTCAAAGCATTATTGTTCTGAAGAATAGCACTTACTTGTTCAGCTAAAAAGGCTTTCTTTTTCACATTCAGTTTCCTCTTCACAATGCATAGATCTTTTAAAAATTTAGCATAGGAAGGAACCTGTTTAATAGCATCCAGCAAAGGTATATTGATCCTTACGTGTTTGAAAATTTCAAAAATTTCAGAGTTGTGATTGACTTTCCTTTGTTTGGTCATGGCATGAGGAAATGGAAGTGCTGGTGGGGAATCAGTCGTTTCTTTGCAATTTTTAGATTCAACCCCTTCCTTACCCTCAGAGATTAACTCATCATCTTTCTCATAAGGTTCAAGAGTGGGTTTTTCAATAACCTTACCACTGCGAAGAGTAGTGACTGATTTGACTTGATCCATGTGTTGGCTTCCGAAACTACTTGCATTTGCATTGTATTACCCCTTGGGATTTTGTTGTGGTTGAGATGGAAACTTACCTTTCTCTTGGAAACTGAGAGCACATGTTAATTTTGTAAGAGTATCTTTAAAATCTGTCATGTTTTGAGCAAGTTGAGTATTGATTGTCTCTTGCTTTTCAATGAATGCATGCAATGTTTCTTTTCAATGAATTTTTGAGCAAGTTGAGTATTGATTGTCTCTTGCTTTTCAATGAATGCATGCAATGTTTCCTCAAGATTTCTTCTAAAAGGTGGAGCATAAGGAGGTGCATATTCATGAGAATTTTGGAAATTATGGTGTGCTTGAAACGATGGTTATGAAGTTTGTGCATTGTTGTTCTCACTCTTCCAACTGAAATTTGGGTGATTTCTCCAACTAGGGTTGTATGTTTGGGAGTATGGGTTGTGGTTGGCCATTTGGAAATTGTTTAAAGCTTGGGCTTGTTCATGGAGACATTCCTTAAAAGAAGGCAAGGTTGGACAATCATTGGTTGAGTGTTCATTTGTTTCACATATTTGACATGCAATGTTTTCAACAAATTTTAATTGACCACTCTTTTTCAATTCTAGTGCCTCGACTTTTCTAGCTAAAGATGCAAACTTAGCTTGGAGGTCATGATCTTCCCTAAGGTTGTACATACCTCCACTAGATGTATGAGGTTGAGTTTTACTCGGTGCCTCATAAGTACCCGCGGTGTCCCAATTTTGAGTATTTTCAGCTAACAAGTCTAAGTACTCCATTGCTTCATCAGGGTCTTTATCTTCAAAAGTTTCATTGCACATCAATTCAACCATTTGCCTATCTCTAGGTGTTAATCCTTCATAAAAATGTGAAACCAATCTCCATGTTTCAAAACCATGATGAGGGCAAGTATTAAGCAAGTCTCGATACCTACCCCAACATTGGTAAAATGTTTCTCTTGGTTTTTGAGTGAAAGTGGTGATTTGTCTTTTGAAAGAGTTTGTTCTATGAGATGGGAAAAACTTCTTTAAAAATTGTTGTTGCATTTCATCCCAAGCTATTGTTGCATTTCATCCCAAGCATGAATGGATCTTGGTCTTAAATTTTGTAGCCTTGTTTTAGCTTTATCTTTTAATGAAAAAGGAAAAAGCTTTAATCTGATGGTGTTCATGCTACAATTTAAATTATTATATGTGTTGTAGACCTCCTTAAATTCCCTTAAATGCAAGTATGGATTTTCCAATTCTAAGCCATGAAAAGAAGGTAAAAGTTGAATAATACCTGCTTTAAAATTAAAATGAGATGCATCGGGAGGAAAAACTATGCATGATGGTGCACTTGTTCTTGTGGGATTCATGTGGTCTCTAAGTGTTCTAGCACGGATGTGGTCTCTAAGTGTTTAACACGATTATTCTCATTATTCTCATTATGAAGTGATTGATTATCTTCTTCGGGCATATTTTCTGAAAATGATGAGGATACCCTACAAAGTCTACCACTTGATGTATGTGACCACACTCTCATGCACGTGTAGGAATAGAATAAAAGGAAGAAGAAAAAAAAAAGAAACAAGAGAAAAGAAACAAAGTTATATACAAGAAAAGTGGAAAGAAAAAATAAAATAAATATTATAATTTATACAAGGACTTACCTCCCCGGCAACGGCACCAAAAACTTGACACGACTGAAAGATTGATGTCTTCTCCCAAGTGCAGGAGTGTCGAAGTAATAAATAACCCGGCAAGACCGGGGTCGAACCATAGATAGGTTAATTGTATAAATTATAAACGACAATAGTAACAACAACAACAACAATAATAATAGTAGTAGTAGTAGTAGTAGTAGTAGTACTAATAATAATAATAATAATAAAGAAAAAGAAGAAGAAGAAGAAGAAGAAGAAGAAGAAGAAGATGAGAACTTTGAGATGGAATATTAACGTAACGATTAAACAATGATAATAACAAATGTCAAGGTTAGAGGTTCCACTAATGGTATGTCAAACAAGTATAGTATAAACTCTTATTATTGAATTGGAAACCACACACAAAGGAGGTTCCAATCAGATTATATATTGTTAACATGATTACATTAGTCATCTTATTCAATTAATGCTAATACTTGTAAATCTCATCAAGCATTCATGATTATAACTTATGTTAACAACAAATCAAGTTCCTTTCATAGCTCAAGTGTCGGTTATACCATACATTATGGGCTATGAAAGTGCCAAGCATTTGTTGTACCAAGTGTTATACAACATAAATCAAGATTAATCATTTAACAAGCAAAGTATTAAAGAGTGAACAAGATAACAAATACAAAACATGTTAGTATCAAACATTAAAGTCCAAAACATGTTAATATCAAGCATTAAAGTCTATATTGAGTTTACACTATGCTCATTCTTACACCATTAGTGTAACCTTTTCACCTAGACATAATAAACTTAACTAGACATAATAAAAGAAAGAAAAATAAATAAACAAAATAAGAACATAAATAAGATAAGAGTTAACTAAGTAAAGGAAAAGAAATGAAAGACATAAACTTGATATTAATGAAAGCAAAGCATAAACATTACAAAAAATACAAAGAAAGAAAGCAAGATCATGATCTTGATCTGGAGACCAAGATGCCTAAATGCATGGCAAATGCCTCCTTTTATAGGCCAAAATTGGGAATTATTGATTTGATGACTAATTGATGAGTGGGTGGCCAACTCTTGACTTGGTGACAATTCTTATCTTCTCTTGTCTGCCCAAAATATCATTAATAACGTCAAAATTGGAGCCACTTAAAAACATCAAAATTGTAGGCAATTATCTCAGCTTTCTTGTGTAA
>NW_011504192.1:0-3069 GCF_000495115.2 Populus euphratica
AAAACATAAATATAACTTGATTAAAACTTATCGATGTTGTTTTTCATTCTTTGATTTTTTGAAAATAAATATTTACATACACATACATATATAAAAAGAAAAAAGATATATTTTTACAAAACATAAATAACATCAACACGAAGCAAATAAAAATGCATGGATGAATAATGACTATGCATGAATAATAAGATGTGTATTAATTGTATTTGTGAATAGTAAATTTTGCATAACTTTTGGGAAAAAAAAAGAAATAAGAATGAAGATGGATCAAGTTTGCCTTAGGGATGGTTCCATATAAGGAATGAGCTATTGTGGTGGAATAGATAGTGGTGTGTCGACGGTGAACGAGTTTTTAGGTGGTTTTTATAAAGTTCATTTGGTTTCTTTCCTCATCTTCAATTTATGCTTATTGTAATTTTTTTTTCTTCCTTTTCCTCTCTCTCTCTCTTCTCTTCATCTTTCCTCTCTCTAGCTTAATGGTTCAAACTAACCCTATTTCCAACCCATAAAATTCTTCTTTTTCATCTTTCTCTCTCTAGTTTTTCTTTCTTTTTTCTTCTCTCTTCTTTTTTTTCTTCTCTACTAGATCCTGGTCCAAAATACACTTACTCCTATCAACTTAAAGTCTTATCTTGTTCTCTCTCTTTCTTGACATTTTCTCTCTCTAAGTTGGCTCCCCTTGTTTATTTCTTTTCCATTCTATTTATAAGTAATGATGAAGCTTTTAGAACCTTTCATGGTGGAATTATCATGACTATTGGTTCCATTGAGTTAATCTCAACCCTTCACTATGGTTTTACACCTTAGCCAAACATACTTGTGTTGGCCTCTTTACACCAATTTTATAGCAGTTTCAAAGGGTTAAAACATGTGTTTTTTGGCTATGAACATAATACATATGCAAGAGAGAGTAATGTTATGTTGTTTAGCATTTTTAAGAGGCTTAGGAGAGAGAAACAAATCATTAAAGTATTGTAAAAAACCATGTAAGAACAAAGAAAAAGAAAAATGTTGTAGGGCCATATACTGGGGAAGAAGGATGTTTTAAAACTAACACTTAAAACCAAATTATTTTGCTTGTTTTTTCTAATTATGCCAAAATGATCCATTTCACTTAAATGAAATAAGGTCATTTTGCCTTTAATTTTCCTAAAAGTTACCTTAATTTTATCACCATTTTGAATTTGATCTATGGATTTTTTATTTTTCCATCTTTGGTTATTTCTACCTTTTTTCCCAACATTTATTTCAATTTTGACCTTGACTGCGTTTAAATGGTCCCCTGATTTCTCTATAGATAGTCTGCTTTTTGTTTCTTATATGTTAAGAAACAATTTGTAAATAAATATAAGTGCTGAAAAATTAAATGAACAAGTTCTTTAATTATGAGGGGAAAACCCTTTAAAGAACTTTTCAAAAGATAAAAAAAAAAAATCCTTTGGGACAAGCAAACTCTTTAGTTTAGAAGATTACAAGAAGATATTTGACTACAAATTCTTTATACCTATACTACCTCACATGTCAAGAAAAACACTTCATTTTTCTCTATAACACAATAGCTTGTTAAAACACCTAATTTTCAAACTGTTATTATCTCAACTAGAACATTTAGTTGCTAACACTTAACACATGAACTCCTCTTAAGAGATTGCAAGCTCTCTAGATATCTAATGAATAATTATCTTTCAGAATTTTCTTCACACTCCACTTGTGTATTAAGTGTATATGCTACGAAAACTTATATAACTTATATAACTCTTTAACTAGTTTGGCACTTTTGCTTCGCTACAAGTGCTGCTCTACATAGTGCTACTCTTGCTAGTTATTGCTATTTATTTTCTTTCCTTAAAGATACATTCATGTGATAAGGATAATAACTTTTGATAAAATTATCTTCTAGCTTCTTAGCCTACTATGTTCTTAATAAACTGCTAAGTATATTTCATAAAAATACTTTTTTTATTGTTATTTATGAATAATTTGTATTGACATTTTTTTTATAAAACTTATTTGAACTTTCTATATAATTTATGCAAACAAACTAGATAATTGTAGAAATAATTACACTATATCCTATAAGATAAACTTGACTAATTGCTTGTCTAATTTGAATAAACTAACATCTTCATCAATGCAATCTTTCACTAATCAATGCCAATCTTTTTTACATTTATAATCTACTCTTTTGGCTGATTTGTTGAAAAACATAATAAGAATGAATTGTCATACAAGTAATTTAAATAGTTCAATAATGAACAAATGCTTCATTAAGGAATTTATGCAAGCACAATTGAAATAGTATTGTAGCATGAGAACAATTAACAATATTTATGCTATAACATCATATCAGTTCCTAGCATGTTTCATGCAAATAATTCATAACCTATATAAACAAAATACTTCATACAACATGTTACATCGTAATAAGTAATAATTTATTAAAAAAACTATTATGTATTAGATATTGTTATGTGACATGACCAAAAGATTGATGTCTTCTTCCAAGTGCAGAAGTGTCGAAGTAATAAATAACCCGACAAGTAACAGAGTTATAGAAGTTGGTTTTAACTCACCTAGATAGAGACTTTGAAAAACTGAATATGGAAGTAAATTCACACTAGCTCTAAGATTAAGGCTCTTTTAATTTTATGTTCTCCAATAAAGCAAGAAATTATAAGATAACCAGGGTCTTTATATTTTGAAGCATTATTGTTCTGAAGAATGGCACTTGTTTGGCTAAAAATGTTTTCTTTTTGACATTCAATTTTCTCTTCACAATGCATAGTTTTTTAAAAAATTTAGCATAAAAAGGAACCTGTTTAATAGCATCTAACAAAAACATATTGATCCTTACCTATTTGAAAGTTTTAAAGATTTTAGAGTTGTGATTGATTTTCTTTTGTTTGGTAATGGCATGAGAAAATGGAAGTGCTGCCGGAGAATCAGTCTTTTCTTTACAATATTTAAATTCAACCCCTTCCTTACCCTTAAAGATTGACTCATCATCTTTCTCACAAAGTTCAAGGGTGGGTTTTTCAACAACCTTACCACTGCAAAGAGTAGTGGCTG
>NW_011504192.1:3524-3829 GCF_000495115.2 Populus euphratica
CTATAATTTATACAAGAACTTACCTCCCCGGCAACGGCGCCAAAAACCTAAGACGACCAAAAGATTGATGTCTTCTCCCAAGTGCAGGAGTGTCAAAGTAATAAATAACCCGGCAAGACCAAGGTCGAACCACAAGGAGGTTAATTGTATAAATTATAAATAACAACGATACAATAACAATAACAAGAATAATAGTAATAGTAATTGACGCCAAAAACCTAATACGACCAAAAGATTGATGTCTTCTCCCAAGTGCAGGAGTGTCGAAGTAATAAATAACCCGGCAAGACCGGGGTCAAACCACA
>NW_011504192.1:4553-4646 GCF_000495115.2 Populus euphratica
AATTTTGGCCTATAAAAGGAGGAATTTGCCATTAATTTAGGCATCTTAGTCTTCAGATCAAGATCATGCTCTTGCTTTCTCTCTTTGTATTTT
>NW_011504192.1:5943-6788 GCF_000495115.2 Populus euphratica
GTTTCACCCATATTTACCTAATTTTTTGTCCATGTTTTATATGTAAAATGCCTTGATATTCTTTGTTTTATGTTTTGAAGGCACTTTTGGATGAAAAATGCAAAAAGGAGTAAATTGGAGATAATTGGCAGATTTGATGTTTAGTCGATGTTTTGTGCAGAGCGTGAGTTCTAGAGATCAAAATGAAGTGATTCTAGTGGCCCTAAAAAGATAACATCCATACCTTTCTGGAAATGTAATGCAAGAAAAATAAAAAGAGAAAGATAATGGAAATCACATCCTTCAAAGTCAAATCTTGTATTCTACCACTATTGACCTTTGTCCATTCAAAATTCCATATCTTGAGCTATACAAGTCCAATTGATGCAAACTCAATTTTTGTGGATTCCTGACTCAAAGGCCTATAAACGCTCCAAATTTCAGCGAAAAAAGATGTTAGATGAGCGAGATATGAGTTTTCAAAAATGACAACTAAATTCTGCCAGCAAACTAGTTTTGTGAAGAAACGAATCCAAATTACATCCCAAAGCTTCTAAACTGTCATCCAAGTTGTAATTTCAGCAATTTAGCGCCTCTAGTAAATCAATCTAGAAGGCCAAGGAAGGAATCCACAACCTCAAACCACCAACCACAAACTAGCTGCAAGTTGGAATGCTGCCATTGTCAAAGAAGATGGTTGTCATTGTCAAAGAAAGAAGACCAACTTGTGAGAGTAAAAGAGGGCTGCTGGTGCAGCATTTACAACCTCTTGACATAGTCAAAGAAGAAGGCTACAATGGTGGTTTATTGGTTGTAACTACTAATGTCAAAGTTTGGCAAGTTTAGCAGCCACCATTATTGATAAA
>NW_011504229.1:0-6657 GCF_000495115.2 Populus euphratica
AAAGGCATCCTTCCATATGCAAAAGTACCAAATGGACATGTGAAAGTAGTCTTCTCTTGATCTTCCAATGCAATTTCAATTTGGTTGTAACCTGAATAGTCATCTAGGAAACAATAAAATTCATGACCTGCAACTCTTTCTACAATTTGATCCATGAAAGGTACAGGAAAATGATCTTTTCCAGTCATTGAATTAAGTTTCCTATAGTCAATGCACATGCGTCAACCAGTAATAGTTCTAGTGGGAATTAACTCATTATTCTCATTTGTTATCACAGTGACTCCAGACTTCTTGGGTACAACTTGGATAGGACTTACCCATTTGCTGTCAGAAATAGGATAAATGATTTCATTATCTAGAAGCTTAATGACTTCATTTTTCACTACTTCTTTCATATTAGGATTTAGCCTTCGTTGCATTTCTCTAGAGGGTTTGGCATTTTCCTCTAAATAAATTTTGTGTGTACAAATCAAAGGACTAATTCCTTTTATACCAGCTATGGTCCATCCTAATGCATTTTTGTGCATTTTCAGAGTTTGTAATAACTTACCTTCTTGATGTGCATTAAGTTTGGAAGAGATTATTACCGGAAAAGTTTCATTTTCTCCCAAAAATGAGTATTTGAGATTGGATGGCAATGGCTTCAAATTAGGTTTTTGTGGTTGAACACTTGAAGGTATGGACTGAATTGATCGTGGTGGCAATTCCTCAATTTGTGGCCTCCAATTACTTGTCTTTGATTCTTCCTGAAAATAAATCATTTACAAATCATCAGATTCATCAATCTCAATTTCACTAGAAGTGGTTGGAAATTGATCATGAATTAACTTTTCAGTAAAGTCCACTTCCTGTAAATCATTATCATCTCTAGGTTGCTTGTAAAACTTGAAAATATTCATATCCAATGTCATGTTTCCAAATGATAGCTTCATCAGTCCATTCCTACAATTAATCAATACGTTAGATGCAAGTATGGATTTTCCAATTCTAAGCCATGAAAAGAAGGTAAAAGTTGAATAATACGTGGCTTAAAATCAAAACTAGATGTATCGGGAGGAAAAACTATGCATAATGGTGCACTTGTTCTTGTGGGATTCATGTGGTCTCTTAGTGTTCTAGCACGGTTATTCTCATTATTCTCATTATGAAGTGATCGATTATCTTCTTCGGTCATATTTTCTTCAAATGATGAGGATACCCTACAGAGTCTACCATTTGATGTACGTGACCACACTCTCATGCACGTGTAGGAATAGAATAAAAGGAAAAAGAAAACAAAAGAAGAAGAAACAAGAGAAAAGAAACAAAGTTATATAGAAGAAAAGTGAAAAGAGAAACTAAAATAAATATTATAATTTATACAAAACTTACCTCCCCAGCAACGGCGCCAAAAACTTGACACGACTAAAAGATTAATGTCTTCTCCCAAGTGCAGGAGTGTCGAAGTAATAAATAACCCGACAAGACCATATTAAGTTTATACTATACTTATTCTTACACCATTAGTGTAACCTTTTAACCTTGACATAATAAACTTAGCTAAACATAATGAAAGAAAGAAAAATAAATAAACAAAATAAGAACATAAATAAGATACAAGTTAGCTAAGTAAATGAAAGGAAATAAAAGGCATAAACTTGATATTAATGAAAGCAAAGCATAAACATTACAAAAAATACAAAGAGAGAAAGCAAGAACATGATCTTGATCTGGACACCAAGATGCCTAAATGCATGGTAAATGCCTCCTTTCATAGGCCAAAATTGGGAACTATTGATTTGATAACTAATTGATGAGTAGGTGCCCAACTCTTGACTTGGTGACAATCCTTATCTTTTCTTGTCTGCCCAAAACGTCATTGATAACGTCAAAATTGGAACCACTTGAAAACATGAAAGTTGTAGGAAATTGTCTCAACTTTCTTTTATAAACAATTCAGCTCATATGGACTTCTAGAACTCCAGATATGGCCAAAATACTGAACAGTGCTTGGGCTGGAGGATAGATTCAGGCTTTTTTGTTGTTGCTATAATTTGGACTTGAAAATGGCATTTTTAGATCTTAGGCTCCATATCAAAGTTGTAGGCCTATGTCTTATGTTTCCATCCATATAAAGTAGACCTAAATTTGAGATCTATAGCTCTAAATATGACCCAATTACCGAACAGTGTTCTAGTTTGGATTGCACCGACATTTCTTTTCTAAGTTTGGCCATTTTCAACCTGGAGATGATAATGATTTACAAGAAGTAGATCATATTGACGAATTAGTTTATGATCAACTTGAATCTACTTTACGTAAAAATAAGTTGGATGAATATGAAGATTTGCAAATGATTTATTCTGAGGAAGAAATCATGGATGAAAAATGCACCAAAAATATTGATGCGGATCTTTTGTCAAAAGTGACAACAAATTCGACATCTAACATCACACCAATCGATGATTACTTTCCTAACGAATCCTTACTTTCTCTTAGTCCAATGCCTTGGTATGATAAAAATATCAATTTTCTTGCTTTAGGAGATTTGTCAGCTGATTGGAGTACCCAAGACAAAGAAAAGTTTTTGAACAAAGTGAAGAACTTTTATTATGATGACCCTAACTTATTCAAATATTGTCCTGATCAGATATTTCAAAGATTCATTCCCGACAATGAGGTAAGTAGTGTTATTAAACTTTATCATTTTAAAGCATGTGGAAGTTATTTCTCATCAAAAAAGACTACTACAAAAATCTTTCAAAATGGATTTTATTGGTCCACCATGTTCAAGGACAAGCATGCATTCTACAAAACTTGTGAAAATTATCAAAAAGTTGATACTGGTCAAAAAGTTTTTTTTTTATAATTCTCGACTCCATTTATTCCCTAGAGAGCTAAGATCAAGATGGAGCAATCCTTGTGGGGCCTTTGATATTGAGAATTCAATGAATGAGAATGTTTTTAAGGAAAATGGACATTGTTTGAAAGCTTACTTTGATAATTTTTCTAGTGAAAATGAATCAACTGGTTTGAATGATCTTGTAGATAAAGGTTGATTATTATTTTTTCTCATGTTGTTTTTGTGTTTATTTTTGAGTGATTTTTGCTAGTTTCTCTCACCCCGGTCAAATGGCGGACAACAGTACTCCGTCACTTAAGCCGGTTCTTTCAGTTTCCCATAATAACTGATAATTGTGTATATATTTGTGCAATTCATTGAATCTCTCTTCCAATTCTCATTTGAAAATGAATACTAATCTTGAAAAATTAAAAAAGTAATTTCCCGCTATGCCTCAGAATGTGATTACAAAAATTACCGTGCTAGATGTGCAAGATTGAGGTTGGTAATGAATCATGGAATTCCTGAAGATATTCGCTGGTTGATTGAAGCAAAGGCCTGATTATCAGGTGAGTCCTCGAATTCCTTCATTTCACACATGCCTAGAACAGGTAAAAGCACTTTTGCAAAGAAACACTGTGGAAAACGACTAAAAGTCTGTCATCGATGTGCCAGATGGACTTGTAATGCACAATATTGTTCTTTAGGAATGGTATCTATAAATCGTGAAGATAAAATATAGTTCATTAAGGATGGCCTGAGTAAGGAGTCTTTAGATAATCTTCTATTAACTCTTGAGACGCATCCTAGTGGAGATGTGCATCGTGCAATTCATGATTTATGGCCACTATTTCATAAAGAACATGCTTGACTTAGTCTTGGGAATCTGACTAAAACAGACTTTGTTTGCCAGTTTTTAAGAAAACTGGATGGGAACCCTATCCTCGACCCAGAGAGGGCGTTTAAGCCGTTCTTGGACGTAAAACCAAGGGAGGATGTGAGCCACATTCACAACTACCTGTACATACACATGCTTTTTCAAAAACGAATATATAATAAATAAATAAAAAGAGAGAGAGAGTGTGTGTGAGACTCCAGCTGGCCTACATATAGTGGTATGTTTGCCTTTTTAATTTCTCATCTATAAAATCCTCTCTTCCTTCCTTTCATTTCTACTCAACGCATACATTCAACAAATATAGAAGTGTGTAGAAATGGCAAGTTCCTCAAGTCATCAAATAAAAAGTATTTATGTTTTTGGTGGATCTAGTCTTGTGAAAAAAAAGGAGTTTTTAGAATCAGCAAATCATCTTATTCAGGTTCTAGCTGAGAGAAAGATTCATTTAGTGTATGGGGGAGGTAGTCTAGGGTTAATGGAAGGTGTGTCAATAGCTGCATTTTTAGGAGGTAGTCAAGTTTTAGGGGTCGTCCCCGAAGCTTTGGCATAAGGGGACATCATTGGAAAAACAATTAGAGAGAAACTACAGGTCTCCACAATGTCTGCTCGAATGAATGCAATGTTTAACCATGTTGATGCTTTCATTGCTTTACTAGGTCGTCTAGGCACATTGGAAGAGATCTTTCATATTTTCTCTTGGGCCCAACTGCACATTCACCATAAACCCATAGGTTTGTTAAATGTTAATGGCTATTATGATAAGTTGTTGTCTTTTCTTGATCATGTTGTGGAACAGGAATTTCTAACATCTTCTACACGACAAATCATAATCTCTACTGCTACTGCTGAACAATTGATTGACCAACTACAATCTTTTACTCCTGTGATTGATCCCTCCATGAGTCGTATAAATTAGTCATCTAAGGAAAGTCGTAAAAAGCTTAAATTAGATTTGAGCCTTCATTTGTGAATCTTTATGTCTTTTGGTTTTATTATTGTGTTTTTTTGTTTCTTATATTTGTTTCAGTGTGTTTCAGGTTTGCCAGTGTTCGTTATTTCCGGTGATATCTTCTATGCTCTATCTTTCTACCTTAGGACATTGAGGACAATGTCTCGTTTTGGTTAGGGAAATGTGTTTTCTATTTCATAAAGCATGTGCAAAATTGTTGTTACTATGATGGTAGAGTAAAGGAGATCTTTTTATGACTCTTGAGACGCATCTTAGTAACCATTCTTAATAAGGTCTATCAAGTTTACAAACTCTCGCATTATTATCACTTAATTCTACTCATATACTTATTTAACATGTATTCTTAAACATTAATTTACACACACACACTTTAAACATATGATTGTGGGTTGCATATTGGATTATTACATTATTTGTGTTCTTTTGTTAAAGGTAACAACTAAGGGAAATGGATAATATATAATTAAAAAAAACAAAAAAACAAAACAAAAAAAAGAGCAAAAAATAATGATGATAATAAAAATGTAGATAAGTTTGGTTTCGTAGCCTCCCTAACCTAAGCAATTAAGCCCGAAGGGGTGCTTTAACACCTAATACCTAAAGTCAACTGACTTTGGGAGTTATTGGCCCAACGCTTGCTACATGGGTTGAGGAGAAAAGCTTAAGGGAATCAAACACTGTACTATCTAAATATCAGTATCTGCGACCCGAGTTACTAAGCTCGTAGGGGTGTTTCAACACCTAATACCCTAAGACCAACTGGTCTGGGAGTCATTAGTTGAAAGCTCGTTACATGGTTAAAGATGCATGGTGTTTTAAGTTATATGTGTATATATTAAAAAAAGACAAAAAAAAAAGACAAAAATAGTAATCCTAACCCAAGGAAGTTAACCTTAAACATTAGAACAAAAATTTTGTTTTCTTCTATGAAAAGCCCCATAATTATATGTTGATATATTGAGCATAAAAAAAAGATTTATTAATATCTTGTTAAGAGGTATTGAGCAGATATATAAATTTAATGAGAGTTTGTTTATCCAGATAGATTAATGGAAGTTGAATGATGAATACCTTGCTTTGTGGAATTTGCAAATTATTTTTATATTTTAACGCTTTGATTACTAGGGACTAGTAATAAGCTTGTTGGGGGGGGTGTGATTAGTACTTAAAAGTGCATTTTTTATCAAGGTTTTATGTCATTATTTTGCACTTGAAGTATCAATAATTCCTTAACTAAAGCATGTTTTATAATAATATAGCTAATAATATAAGATACCTTTAATTTGTGGTAATTGTTCATTTTAAATGCAGGCCTATCACATAAATGAAAGGATTGATTGATGAATTTAAGAGCTGAAATTGAAAGGACAAAGAGATTACCAAAATTAGAAAAGAGATGCCGGTGCAATCCAAACTAGAACACTGTTCAGTAATTGGCCCATATTCAAGTCCAAATTATAGCAACAACAAAGAAGTCTAAATCTATCTTCTAGCCCGAACAATATTCAGTATTTGGCCCATATCTGGAGTTTTAGATGTCTAAATGACCTGAACTTTTTACACAAGAAAACTAAGACAATTTCATACAACTTTCATGTTTCAAATGGCTTCGATTTTAACATTATCAATGACGTTTTGGGTAGACAAAAGAAGATAGGTATTATCACCAAGTCAAGAGTTGGTCACTGATTAGTACTTAAAAGTGCATTTTTATCATGGTTTTATATCATCATTTTGCACTTGAAATATCAATAACTCCTTAACTAAAATATGTTTTATAATAATGTATCTAATAATATAAGATACCTATAATTTGTGGTAAATGTCTATTTTTAATGCATGCCTATCACATAAATGAAAGGATTGATTGATGACTTGAAGAACTTAAATCGCAAGGATAAAGAGATGGCCAAACTTAGAAAAGAGATGTCGGTGCAATCCAAACCGGAACACTGTTCGGTAATTGGG
>NW_011504155.1:0-6944 GCF_000495115.2 Populus euphratica
GTTTTATTGTTTACAATAAATTTTGTTTTGTTTGGTATAATTTCTTAATTGTTTAATATTTTAGATTTATAAATAGATTTGTATATATAAATCACTTCATAAGACTTTTTTTTTATCAAATTCCTTTTTATTCTTTAGCTTTGCCATTTAGCATTTCTATCCATATTACACACTAATTTTCTTCCAACCAGAAAAGCATGCGTACGCAACAAAAGGTTCTGCACCTCTAAAGGCCAAAGCAATAGTATCATGGTCATCTATTTTATCACGAATTAAGGAGGCTTGCGTATGGCCTTATCTTGATAATCTGCAGCAGTACAGCAACAACGATAATATCTTAATAGTAGTTCCCAAAGAAATCGATGAACTGAATTTAGCAATGATGGAACTAACTATCAATCATTTTGCAATTCTGTTCGCAAATCGTAATATCCAGTAAAAGATACGAAAGCTGCTGATGTTTTATCCAGAATGACAGCCTTCCCTGAACAGCATCAAATCAAATACAACATTTAGAATTGACAAGGAAATTAGGAAATAGTCATTAAGATTTTAAACTTCATTAAACCTTGTTCAATTAAATCATTGATATAGAGGTGAAGAAACGCATGCATGATGAGTTTATGGTTTTCTTTTCCTTCCCATAAAAAAGAGTGTTAAATATACATCTTCATTTTATAGTATCGATCAAAATATGGGATGGCTGGAATAAGGTTAAAAAAAATTTGGATTTTTTTAGCAGGAAACTCGAATCCTATGCATCTTTTAATAGGGTATTGTTAATGGCATGCCAAAATATGAGACCTTATTTTATTTTTTTTTGCTGTGTGGTATATATTATTCTCTACTCCAGTATTATCATTTGTCATTGATAGTGGTTATTGGAGAATAAAGTTGTCTTTGACTTGTTATTATACCAAGGAAGACAGCAAAAAAAAAAAGGCCCTAGAAAAGATATCCAATAAGTAACAATATTGCATGGATTTTCTTGGCTCTCACATAATTCTGTACCCTATTCTTCAATCCGCCGGAGTAATATTGTATTCCAATATACTTGTTGCCTGAAATTAACTTCAAACCATGAGAGTATATATATAGACGTTACCGTTTCCAAATGTTAAAGTTTAACATCATCATCTTCATTGATAACTACATACAAATGAGGAAAAAAATTAACCAATAAGACTCTTACCCTCAATATTAAAAAATTAGTTATAAAAAAAAACTATATTAAAAACCTTTCCATTTACTCTAGTACATGGTCATGATGCCATGTTAACTGGGAATTTAAATTACAATTCCTTGAAAGGATTGTCTAATAGAAGATGAATAACTTATATTATTAATCAACTATATTACAATATGATAGCTTAGATTGTGAATCAACTACCTTAGTTGATATAAAGGGCTAGGATGAGTAACACTTTATATTTTAGATTATTTTCTAGCATTTAAGAGAAAAGAAAAGAAAGGCACGTACTAAATATGTTCAGTTGAAATATTTCTTAGAAAGTGATCTGAAATGAAAAGCCATACTCCTAATTATCAATGAGAATTAAAAAATATAACAAATAGTCACCTAACTAGAAGATACTAAACTTTATTTTCATTATTTTGAATGGAGGTTCCTATCACCTAGCTAACCAAGATAGAAAAATACATTATTAATTAATCAATGATTGTTATTTGAAGAAATATTATCCCAACTAGAATACTAAACTATACGATGGTGTTCTTGAAGGAACTAAGGGATTGACTTGGAAATAACAACCATAAGATAAATAAAAGATTATTGTTGTTGCATTTCAAGTATAATTAATTATGCTTGAGTTTATAAATTGGTTTAAATTTAAGTTTCTCTTTAAATCATAAATTCAAACTATTAAAAAATCATTTAATATGAAAAATAAAATTATTTTTTAAATAAGATAATAAATAAATTATAGCTATAATTCATAAAAGATCAGTGCTTGAATATTATTCAATTGCAAAATAACCAATGATTATAGCTTTATAAGATTTCCTAGATGAATAAGCCCTATCAAGGTTATTCAATGACTTTTTTCGTAACGATATTTATTGTTTGAAAAGAATGGAGACAGTGTTAATAGAATTTTAAAGAGATTCATTTTTCAATATGAATAATGACTTCAGTCTCTCTAAAGCCTAGATGAGACTTAGCCTTGAAAAGCTTTCTAATTAATTTTTCCTTTATATAAGCCACCTTGGCTTCCCGAGACCATATTTGTAAGGAAGCATTTTTAAATGACTAGCTAACCTATTGGATAGTTGAATATATAGCCTCTTATGATTATGTTTTAAGCTCTAAAAAATTATTAGATAGTTTCATAGTCCTATAATACTTTTGTTACAATATCTCTAGTACTAATAAGAGAATCAATACCTTTTTATAGTTGTACCAAGACTTTATTTACAGTTTGACCAAATAAATCTTTGCACTCTAAGAAAATTGTCATTCATAAACTACTTCAAATCATTAATAAAAGGTTTATTACCTAAAACACTATCGTCTAGGGCAAGAATGACTAGTAATAACTCTCACAATTGTTTTTTTTTATATATTTTTAAGATATGAAATGTCTTGGAGGAGCATAGATTTAAAAGAGTTAGACATCTAAGTTTTTTTGATACAAATAGAAAATTTTCATTTAAAATTAGAAATATTGAAATTATAAGTTTATTTAAATAACAACATGGATTTATATGCCAACTTTATGGAGTCATTACAGAACATTAATATAACATCGTGATTTTTTCCTCTTTGATGGGAGATGCAAGAGCATTAGTGCATTGGACTCTTAAAGAAATTATCCTTTGGATCAATCACTAGTATTAATCATTCACCTTGATTATTCTTAATATGATCACACATTTCTTTGTTAGAAGGTATAACTTCTAAGGTGACTATGATAGTAATCTAGGTGTGTTGTTTCCTTCATGGAATGAACAACCATGTAATTAATACTCATACTTCAACAAAAATAACTTCCAAATATCAAGACACACCTTTAACTTGGAAAGAGGGTGCCTTAAAAGGTTCCACCACCAAGGATAAGCTTATATTAGAACTTGAAAACAAGCTAAGTTTTTTCTAGTACTTTAACAACATCACATTATTAGGTAAAAGTAACTAAAGTTGATGGCCCTTCACAAGTAAGAAAGGAACTTCAATAGCTTAGGTGAGTGAGACATCATGACTTTAAATAGCAATAGTACATGGTATAATTTCTAAAAGAGATAATCACTAATTTATATTAGGAACAATCTTATGTCGTGAGGCTGTATAAAGAACAGTTATGAGAATGTAAATAAACAACAAACTATTATAAACATAAGTTTGAAATAAATGTTACTATTAAAGCCTTTAGAAGTATACCTTATACTCGATCTAGTTGGAAGGTTAGTTGTAATTCTTATCTTGCTCTTTTTCTTGACAGCCTAATTATCAAAATAGAACTTTGCTTTTATATCTTTTTAGAAAACATTGTATAACAATTCTAAGGTGGTAATGATTGAGATGACATTTTTATAACTTCCCTTGCATGGTCCAAATTGTCAAATACTAATCTATTTAGACCTCCTTTATCCATTCCATGTAGTATGGGCAAGAGAATTCCTTAGAGGAATCCTAATTGCTTAACCACTAGGTAAAGATTATGAGGATAACAAGAATAGGATTTTTCTCCTGGGATAAAGTTTTAAATCTTTTTTGTACCTTGCCTTAGTTGATTTTGATAAAGATATAATTATGTCACTTACACTAGTGAGGTTCAAGAAGAATTGTACATGTTCTTTAAAAAATAAAATAAAATGAAGGCTATATGATCTCTTATAGAGGAGGTTTTTTCTTCTTTCTCTTTTTATAAGTCTTATAAATTCTACTTCGCCTTTTACTAAATCCTCTAAAGGATTGATACAAATTTTATAGTTACATAGATCTTTTTACTAATTTAGTAACAGCTATTAATAATGACCAATTCATAAATAGTAATGGTCTCTAATCCATACTTGAATATGATAATTTAGAGGAGCAAGACTCGGCTATAATGTGATATTCTTTTTCAAAACATTTAAATTTACATGATTGTCTTGAAAACATATTCTTTTTTTTTCAATAACTAGGGTAAAGTAAAAATCTTACTCACCCTAAGGTATTTGACATGATCAAAAAATTGATATTTTCTCCCAAGTGTAGGAATATTGAAGTAATAAATAATCTAGCAAAACCATAGTCGAATCACATGGAGGTTAACTATATAAATTATAAATAAAAAATAGATAATAACAGAAAAAGAGTTGAAAAGGGCTTTGAGATGTGATATTGATGTAAGGATTAAATAAGGAATAAAATAATTGTCAAGGTTAGAGGATCTACTAATGGTATTTCAAACAAATATAATATAAATTTTTGTTTATTACTCAACTGGAAACCACACACAAAGGAGGTTCCATTTGGATTATAAATTGTTGATGATTACTATTTAAAAATGTGTTTTTATTAAAGTTTTTTTATCATTATTTTGCACTTGAAGTATTAATAACTCCTTAACTAGAGCATGCTTTACAATAACATATCTAATAAATATAAGATACCTTTAATTTATGGTAAATGTTCATTTTAAATGCAGACTTATCACATAAATGAAAGGATTAATTAATGAGTTTAACTACTAAAATTTAGAAGATAAAGAGAAGGCTAAGCTTAAAAAAGAGATTCTAGCTTAGTCCAAACTAGAACACTGTTCAGTCATTGGGTCATATCTGAAGCTATAGATCTTGAATTTTAATTTAGTTTATATAGCTAGAAAGCCAAGTTATAGGCCTAGAAATTCATAGGGAATGCAAGACTCAATTTTACTATTTGAAAATTCAAATCTTAGCAATAATAGAGAAGTCTGAATCTGTCATACAACACAGATACTATTCAGTGCTCAGCCCATATCATAGGTTCTAAACGTCCAAATGACCTTAATTTTTTTTTGTTGGAACAATTTTCTAGAACTTTCATGAATCAAGTCTATTCAAATTTTGATGTTAGTAATAATGTTTTGTTCAGACAAGAAGATAAAGATTGTTACCAAGTCAAGATGTAGCCACCCACTTAACAATTAGTCAACAAATCAATAGTTTTCAATTTTAGCCTATAAAAAGGTGGTATTTACTATATATTTAGGCATTTTAGTTTTCAGATGAAGATCATGTTCTTGCTCTTT
Organism: Populus euphratica; assembly: GCF_000495115.2. Classification (NCBI taxonomy): domain Eukaryota; kingdom Viridiplantae; phylum Streptophyta; class Magnoliopsida; order Malpighiales; family Salicaceae; genus Populus; species Populus euphratica. The sequence goes on from NW_011504155.1 coordinate 5,235, forward strand.
CTCTTTATATTTTTGTAATATTTAAGTTTTTGCTTTTATTAATCTTTTGTTTATACTTTTCATTTCTTTTCCTTTACTGAATTAACTTATATCTTATTTATATTCTTATCTTGTTTATTTATGTTTCTCTTCTTTCATTATGTTTAGTTAAGTTTATTATGTCAAGGTGAAAATGTTATACTAATGGTGTAAGAATAAGTATAATATAAACTGAACATGGACTTTAATGTTTGATACTAACATGTTTTGTATTTGTTATTTTGTTCACTCTTAAGACTTTGCTTGTCAAATGATTAATCCAGATTTATGTTGTATAATACTTAGAACAACAAATACTTGATACTTTAATAGCTCAACTGTATGGTATAATCAACACTTGTGCTATGAAAGGAATTTGGTTTGTTATTAACATAAGATATAATCATAAATGCCTAACAATATTTACAAGTATTATCATTATTCGAATAAGATAAGTAATGTAATCATGTTAACCATTTATAATCTGATTGGAACTTCCTTTATGTGTGGTTTCCAGTTGAGTAATAAAAAGAGTTTATATTATACTTGTTTGAAATACCATTAGAGGATTCTCTAACCTTGACAATTGTTTTTATCATTGTTTGATCTTCACATTAATCTTACATCTCACGGTCCTCTTTAACTTATCATCATCGTCATCATCATCATCATTAATATTATTATTTATATAGTTAACCTCCCTATAGTTAGACTTTAGTCTTGCCGAGTTATTTATTACTTTGACACTCCATCCTCCACTCTCCAGGAAAAATAGAATGATGTATTTCTGGTAAAATATAAAGAGACAAGGAATTGTATCTCTTATAAGTGAAAAATTAGAATGGGAGTCATCACTTAGTGTTCTAGTTACTGAGAACTTTTACTGGTCTCAGAGATGGGGGTACAAAGACTGGTTGCATAAAGAAAAGGTATTAGCACCCCAAATACGCCCTACATAAGGTAAGCTGCATTGTTTTATCTGATAAAATCTAAGGTCATATTGTGGTGTCTAATTGTTAGTCTGTTTAAGGTTTAAGAAAAGTCTTTCTTTATAAGGAGATCCTTATCTTATCGGGTAAAAACCTAATTGTTCTATTTCATTAATAAAAATAAATACCTTTTTAACATCAGAAATACGTTTTACGTATAAATTCATAATCTCTGAAACTAAAACAAAAAAAATAAATTTTTTGTTGTTTTTGAAATTTTGACCAATGTTCTCTTGATTTTTTTAATAAACTGGTTATTAAAGCCAAAATGTATGCTAAAATATTATTTTTTGGTGTATGAAAAATACAATATGATTTTTCAGCTTTGAGACACTTGGTCATATGCACAAAAATATTTTTTTCTTTTTTCCAATTTTTTTGTTTGTATTTTTAGCAATTTTGACGAAAACCATGAAATTTAATACTGAATTTTTATTTTTCTAGTGCATTTATTTGGAATGGGCCAGTACGGCCCAACATAAAAAATAATGGTCTAGCACCGGCCCAACATACAACAAAATAGGCTAGCGCCAACCTGACATAAAAATGGGCCGACATCTGCCCAACATGAAAATGGGCCAATATTGGCCTAATATCAAATAAAATGGGTTGACTTCGACCCAATATAAAATGAAACGGATCAGCTTTAGCCTAAGATAAAATGAAACTAGCAGCACCAGCCCGAAACAAAACAGATCGGCGC
>NW_011504151.1:0-6960 GCF_000495115.2 Populus euphratica
CGTCAAAAAAGATAATTGCAAAAATCTTTCAAAATGGTTTTTATTGGCCTACCATGTTCAAGGACACACATGCATTCTGCAAAACTTGTAAAAATTGTCAAAAGATTGATACTGGTCAAAAATTTTTGTTTTATGATTCTCAACTCTATGCAGTCCCTAGAGAGCTAAGACCAAGATGGAGCAATCCTTATGGGGCCTGTGATATTGAGAATTCAATGAATGGCATTGATTTTAAGGAAAATGGACATCGTTTGAAAGCTCACTTTGATAATTTTCTTAATGAAAACGAATCAACTGGTTTGAATGATCTTGTAGATAAAGGTTGATTATTTTGTTTTTCTCACATTGTTTTTGTGTTTCTTTTTGAGTGATTTTTGCAAGTTTCTCTCACCCCGGTCAAATGGCGGACAACGGTACTCCGTGACTTAAGTCGGTTCTTTCAGTTTCCCACAATAACTGATATCTGTGTATATATTTTTGCAATTCTTTGAATCTCTCTTCCAATTTTCATTTGAAAATGGACACTAATCTTGAAAAATTGAAAAAGTATTTTGCCGCTCTGCCTCAGAATGCGATTACAAAAATTTACCGTGCTAGATGTGCAAGATTGAGATTATTAATGAATCATGGAATTCCTGAAGATATTCGTTGGTTGATTGAAGCAAAGGTCCGATTATCAAGTGAGTCCTCTAACTTCTTCATTTCACACATGCCTGGAACAGGTAAAAGCACTTTTGCAAAGAAGCGTCGTGCAAAACGACTGGATGTCTGTCACCGATGTGCTAGATGGACTTGTAATACACAATGTCATTCTTTAGGAATGGTATCTATAAACCGTGAAGATAAAATACAATTCATTAAGGATGGCCTGAGTAAGGAGTCTTTAGATAATCTTCTATTGACTCTTGAGACGCATCCTAGTGGAGATGTGCATCGTGCAATTCATGATTTATGGCCACTATTTCATAAAGAACATGATCGACTTAGTCTTGGGAATCTGACTAAAAAACACCCTGTTTGCCAGTTTTTAAGAAAACTGGATGGGAAGCCTATCCCCAACCCATAGAGGGCGTTTAAGCCGTTCTTGGACGTAAAACCAAGGGAAGATGTGAGCCACAATCACAACTACCTGTACATACACATGTTTTTTTCAAAAGTAAATAAATAAATAAATAAAAAGAGAGAGAGAGTGTGTGAGACTCTAGCTGGCCTACATATAGATGTTATGATTGCCTTTCTACTTTCTCATCTATAAAACCCTCTTTTCCTTCCTTTCATTTCTACTCAACCCATACATTCAACAAATACAAAAGTGTGTAGAAATGGCAAGTTCCTCAAGTCATCAAATAAGAAATATTTGTGTTTTCGGTGGATCTAGTCCTGGGAAAGAAAAGGAGTTTTTAGAATCAGCAAATCATCTTGGTCAGGTGCTAGCTGAGAGAAAGATTCATTTAGTGTATGGGGGAGGCAGTCTTGGGTTAATGGGAGGTGTGTCAATAGCTGCATTTTTAGGAGGTAGTCAAGTTTTAGGAATCGTCCCTGAAGCTTTGGCACAAGGGGACATCATTGGAAAAACAATTGGAGAGGAACTTCAGGTCTCCACAATGTCAGCTCGAATGAATGCAATGTTTAACCATGTTGATGCCTTCATTGCTTTACCAGGTGGTCTAGGCACATTGGAAGAGATCTTTCATATTTCCTCTTGGGCTCAATTGCACATTCACCATAAACCCATAGGTTTGTTAAATGTTAATGGTTATTATGATAAGTTGTTGTCTTTTCTTGATCATGCTGTGGAACAGGAATTTTTAACATCTTCTGCACGACAAATCATAATCTCTGCTACTACTGCTGAACAATTGATTGACCAACTACAATCTTTCATTCCTGTGATTGATCCTTCCATGAGTCGCATAAATTGGTCATCTAAGGAAAGCCGTAAAAAGCTTAGATTGGATTTGAGCCTTCATTTGTGAATTTTTGTGTCTTTTGGTTTTATTATTATGTTTTGTTAGTTCTTATTTTTGTTTTAGTGTGTTTCAGGTTTTGTCAGTGTTCGTTATTTCAGGTGATATCTTTTATACTCTATCTTTCTACCTTAGAACATTGAGGACAATGTCTCGTTTTGTTGGGGGGAGAGGGTAGTAGTTGATGAAAAAAAAATTGTTTTTCATTTCATAAAGCATGTGCATAATTGTTGTTACTAGGATGGCAGAGTAAAGGAGTTCTTTTGTTAAAGTGACTCTTGAGACGCATCTTAGTAACCATTCTTAACAAGGTCTATTATAATACTTCCTGAAATATTCAGGTTTACAAACTCTCGTATTGTTACCACTTAATTCTGCTCATATACTTATTTAACATGTATTTTTAAACCTTAATTTACACACACACACTTTAACATATGATTATGGGTTGCATATTAGATTATTACATTATTTATGTTCTTTTGTTAAAGGTAACAACTAAGGGAAAGGGATTGTATATAATTAAAAAAAAACATGAAAAAAAAAGAAAAAAAAAGAAAAAAAGAAAAAAAATGATGATAATAAAAATGTAGATAAGTTTGATTTCGTAGCCTCCCTAACCTAAGCAATTAAGCCCGAAGGGGTGTTTTAACACCTAATACCCTAAAGTCAACTGACTTGGGAGCTATTGGCCCAACGCTTGTTACATAGGTTGGGGAGAAAAGCTTAAGGGAATCAAACATTGCACTATCTACATATCAGTATCTGCGACCCGAGTTACTAAGCTCGTAGGGGTGTCTTAACACCTAATGCCCTAAGACCAACTGGTCTGGGAGTCATTAGCTGAAAGCTCGTTACATGGGTTAAAGATGCATGAAGTTTTTAAATTATATGTATATATATTTAAAAAAAAAAAAAAAAGAAAAAAAAAAGACAAAAATAATAATCCCAACCCAAGGAAGTTAACTTTAAACATTAGAACAAAAATGTTGTTTTCTTCCAAGAAAAGCCCCATAATTACGTGTTGTCCAAACCCTCAAATTGCATATCATCTAGCATAAAAATCTGACTTGAACCTTCCTTGTGGGATCGACCCCTTGCTTGCTCTATATTATCTTGTGTGTTGTGTTTGAAGCTAAGGTAATTAATTTGTGCGACTGTGACATCGCAACAGTATCGACTATTCTGAAATCTTTAGTTCGGTTGTCAAACTAACCACTTCCACCTAGTCCTCACCATTGTAGTCTCTAACTATTAACAGATTCGACAAGTTGATGCTCATAATGCCTTTCTCAATGGTTCACTTTAGGAGGTTGTTTATATGCAACAACCCGCGGGGTTTGTCGACCTTGTCTTACCATCTCATTTATGTCACCTTCACAAGTCTCTGTATGGTTTAAAATAAGCCCTGTGGGTTTGGTACAAATGATTGAGTGATTTTCTTTTGTCAGTTGGCTTCCACGCTTCTAAGGTTGATGCTTCTTTATTCATTATGAATGTTAATCATGATATCTATGTGGATGACCTTCTACTCACTGTTAGTAACTCCACTTTAATTCAATACCTTATTACCCTACTGAATTCAGAATTTAAACTCTGAGATCTGGGTTCTACTCATGATTAGTACTTAAAAGTGTATTTTTATCAATGTTTTATATCATCATTTTGCACTTGAAGTATCAATAACTCCTTAACTAAAGCATGTTTTATAATAACAAGTCTGATACCATAAGGTACCTTTAATTTATGGTAAATTTTCATCCTAAATGTAGGCCTATTACATAAATAAAAGGATTGGTTGATGAGTTGAAGTATTGAAATTGAAAGGACAAAGAGAGGGTCAAACTTAGAAAAAAGATGCTGATGTAGTCCAAACTGGGACACTGTTCGGTTGGGTCATATCTGGAGTTGTAGATCTCAAATTTAGATCTGTTTTATATGGTTGGAAAGCTAAGACATAGGCCTAAAAATTTCATGTGGAAGTCAAGACTTAATTCTCCTATTTGGAAGTCAAAATCATAGCAACAACGTAGAAGCCTGAATATGTCCTGCAGCCTAGACACTGTTCAGTGTGCGGACCATATCTCGAGTTCTAGAAGTCCAAATGACCTCAAAGGTTTTTCTTGAAAAGCTGAGATAATTTCCTAGAACTTTCATATAAAAGTCTCGTTTAAATTCTGACATTATCAATGACGTTATGGGCAGACAAGAAGATGAGAATTCTCACCAAGTCAAAAGTTAGCCACCCACTTAATAATTAGTCATGAAATCAATAGTTCCTAATTTTGGACTATAAAAGGAGGTATTTTCCATGCATTTAGGCATCTTGGTTTCCATATCAAAATCATGCTCTTGCTTTCTCTCTTTGTATTTTTGTAATGCTTAAGTTTTGCTTTCATTAATATCTTGTTTATGCTTTTCAATTCCTTTCCTTTACTTAGTTAACTTTTATATTATTTATGTTCTTATCTTGTTTATTTATATTTCTCTCTTTCATTATATTTAGCTAAGTTTATTATGTCAAGGTGAAAAGGTTACACTAATAGTGTAAGAATAAGTATTAGTGCAAACTTAACATAGACTTTAATGTTTGATACTAACATGTTTTGTATTTGTTATCTTGTTCACTCTTAATACTTTGCTTGTTAAATGGTTAATCTAGATTTATATTGTATAACACTTGGTACAACAAATACTTGGCATTTTCATAGCCCAACCGAATGGTGTAACCGACACTTGTGCTATAAAAAGAACTTGATTTGTTGTTAACATAAGTTATAATCATGAATGTCTAACAACATTTACAAGTGTTAGCATTATTCGAATAAGATAACTAATGTAATCATGCTAACCATTTATAATTTAATTGAAACCTCCTTTGTGTGTGGTTTCTAGTTGAGTAATAAAAAGAGTTTATACTATAATTATTTGAAATACCATTAGTGAATCCTTTAACCTTAACATTTGTTGTTATCATTGTTTAATCCTTACATTGATCTTCCATCTCAAAGTTCTCATCAACTTCTTCTTCTTCTTCTTCTTCTTCTTCTTCTTCTTCTATTATTAGTATTATTATTACTATTACTACTACTACTACTACTACTACTACTATTATTAATATTACTATTATTATTATTAGTATTAGTATTACTATTACTATTACTATTACTATTATTATTATTATTCTTGTTGTTGTTGTTGTATTGCTGTTATTTATAATTTTATACAATTAACCTCCATATGGTTCGACTCTGGTCTTGCCAGGTTATTTATTACTTCGACACTTCTGCACTTGGAAGAAGACATCAATCTCTTGTTCGTGTCAAGTTATTGACACCGTTGTCGGGGAGGTAAATTCTTATACAAATTATAGTATTTATTTTATTTTCTCTTTCACTTTTCTTGTATCTAATATTGTTTCTTTTGTTTTGTTTCTTCTTCCTTTTATTCTATTCTTACACGTCTATGAGTGTGTGGTCATGTATATTATGTGATAGACTTTGTATAGTATCCTCATCATTTTTAAAAAATATGTCCGAAGGAGATAACCGGTTGCTTCATAATGATAATAATGAGAATCACCGTGTTAAAATACTTAGAGACCACATGAATCCCACAAGAACAAGTGCACCCTCATGTATAGTTTTCTCTCCTGATGCATCTCTTTTAATTTTAACCTAGGCATTATTCAACTTTTACCTTCTTTTTATGGCTTAGATTTAGAAAATTCATACTTGCATATAAGAGAATTTGAGGAGGTCTGCAACACGTATAATAACTTAAATTATAGCATGAACACTATAAGATTAAAACTTTTTCCATTTTCATTAAAAGATAAAGCTAAACTATGACTATAAAATTTGAGACATGGATCCCTTCGTGCTTGGGATGAAATGCAACAATAATTTTTAAAGAAGTTTTTCCTTTCTTATAGAACAAACTCTTTCAAAAGACAAATTACCACTTGCACTCAAAAACCAGGAGAAATATTTTACCAATGTTAGGATAGATATCGAGACTTGCTTAATACTTTCCTTTATCATGGTTTTGAAACATTTAGATTGGTTTTATATTTTTATAAAGGGTTAACACCTAGAGATAGACAAATGTTTGAATTGATGTGCAATGAAACTTTTAAAGATAAAGACCCTGATGAAATAATAGAGTACTTAGACTTGTTAGCTGAAAATGCTCAAAATTGGGATATTGCAGGTACTTATGAGGTACTGGGTAAAACTCAATCTCATATATCTAGTGGGGATATGTACAACCTTAGAGAAGATCATAACCTTCAAGCCAAGTTTGCATCTTTAGCTAGAAAAGTTGAGGCACCAGAATTAAAAAAGAGTGGTCAATTAAAATATGTTTAAGACATTGTGTATCAAATTTGTGAAACAAATGAACACTCAACCAATGACTATCCAACTTTGCCTTCTTCTAAAGAATGTCTCCATAAACAAGCTCATGCTTTAAACAGTTTTCAAAGGCCCAATCATAACCCATACTTGCAAACATACAATCTTGGTTAGAGAAATCACCCAAATTCTAGTTGGAAGAGTGATAATAACAATGCACAAACTTCATAACCATTGTTTCAAACACACCATAATTTCCAAAATTCTTATGGATCTGCACCTCCTTATGCTCCACCTTTTAAAAGAAATCTTGAGGAAACATTGCATGCATTCATTGAAAAGCAAGAGACAATGAATACTCAACTTGCTCAAAGCATGATAGATTTTAAAGATACTCTTGCAAAATTGACATCTGCTCTTAGTTTCCAAGAGAAATGTAAGTTTCTATCTCAACCATAACAAAATCCTAAGGGGCAATATAATGTAAATGCAAGTAGTTTTGGAAGCCTACACATGGATCAAGTCAAATCACTCATCACTCTTCGTAATGGTAAGTTTATTGAAAAACTCACTCTTAAATCTTGTGAGAAAGATGATAAGTAAATCTTTAAGGGCAAGGAAGTGGTTGAATCTGAATA
>NW_011504169.1:0-6877 GCF_000495115.2 Populus euphratica
AACAACAATAATAATAATAGTAGCAATAATAATACTAATAATACTAGTAATAGTAGTAGTAATAATAATAATAATAATAATAATAATAATAAAGAAAAAGAAGAAGAAGATGATGAGAACTTTGAGATGGAATATTAACGTAAAGATTTAACAACGATAACAATAAATGTCAAGGTTAGAGGATCCACTAATGGTATGTCAAACAAGTATAGTATAAACTCTTATTAGTCAATTGGAAACCACACACAAAAGAGGTTCCAATTAGATTATAGATTGTTAACATGATTACATTAGTCATCTTATTCAATTAATGCTAATACTTGTAAATCTCGTCAAACATTCATGATTATAACTTATGTTAACAACAAATCAAGTTCCTTTCATAGTTCAGGTGTCGGTTATACCATACAGTATGGGCTATGAAAGTGTCAAGCATTTGTTGTACCAAGTGTTATACAACATAAATCAAGATTAGTCATTTAACAAGCAAAGTATTAAAGAGTAAATAAGATAACAAATATAAAACATGTTAGTATCAAACATTAAAGTCCATATTAAGTTTATACTATACTTATTCTTACACCATTAGTGTAACCTTTTCACCTTGACATAATAAACTTAGCTAGACATAATGAAAGAAAGAAAAATAGATAAACAAAATAAGAACATAAATAAGATAAAAGTTAACTAAGTAAAGGAAAGGAAATGAAAGGCATAAACTTGATATTAATGAAAGCAAAGCATAAACATTACAAAAAATACAAAGAGAGAAAAAAAACAAAGCATAAACTTTACAAAAAATACAAAGAGAGAAAGCAAGAACATGATATTGATCTAGACACCAAGATGTCTAAATGCATGGCAAATGCCTCCTTTTATAGGCCAACATTGGGAACTATTGATTTGATGACTAATTATGAATGGGTAACCAATTCTTGACTTGGTGACAATTCTTATCTTCTCTTGTCTGCCTAAAACATCATTAATAACGTCAAAATTGGAGCCACTTGAAAACTTGAAAGTTGTAGAAAATTGTCTCAGCTTTCTTGTGTAAAACATTCAGCTCATTTCAAATTCTATAACTTCATATATGGCCAAAATACTAAACAGTGCTCGGGCTGGAGGATAAATTCGAGCTTCTTTGTTGTTGCTACAATTTGGACTTGAAAATGGCCTTTTTAGATCTTGTGCTCCATATGAAAGTTGAAGAGCTCTGTCTTCCCTTTCCATCCATATAAAGTAGACCTAAATCTGAGATCTATAGCTCCAGATATGACCCAATTACTGAACAGTGTTCTGGTTTGGATTGCACCGACATCTCTTTTCTAAGTTTGGCCATCTCTTTATCCTTTCAATTTCAGTTCTTAAATTCATCAATCAATCCTTTCATTTATGTGATAGGCCAGCATTTAAAATGAGCATTTACTATAAATTAAAGGTATCTTATATTATTAGATATATTATTATAAAACATGTTTTAGTTAAGGAGTTATTGATACTTCTGATTAGTACTTAAAAGTGCATTTTTATCATGGTTTTATATCATCATTTTGCACTTGAAGTATCAATAACTCCTTAACTAAAACATGTTTTATAATAATATATCTAATAATATAAGATACCTTTAATTTGTGGTAAATATTTATTTTTAATGCAGGCCTATCACATAAATGAAAGGATTGATTGATGACTTGAAGAACTTAAATTGCAAGGATAAAGAGATGGCCAAACTTAGAAAAGAGATGTCGGTGCAATCCAAACCGGAACACTGTTCGGTAATTGGATCATATTTAGAGCTATATATCTCAGATTTAGGTCCAATTTATATGGCTGGAAAGGTAAGACATAGGCCTACAACTTTCATATGGAGCCTAAGATCTAAAAAGGCCATTATCAAGTCCAAATTGTAGCAACAACAAAGAAGCCCGAATCTGTCTTCCAGCTCGAGCCCTGCTCATATGTTTAGCCATATCTTCAGTTCTAGAAGTCCAAATGAGCTGAATTTTTTACACAAGAAAGCTGAGACAATTGCCTACAACTTTCATGTACAACTGGCTCCAATTTTGACATTATCAATGACGTTTTGGGCAGACAAGAGAAGATAAGGATTGTCACCAAGTCAAAAGTTGGCCACCCACTTATCAATTAGTCATCAAATCAATAGTTCCCAATTTTGGCCTATAAAAGGAGGCATTTGCCATGCATTTAGACATCTTGGTTTCCAGATCAAGATCATGCTCTTCCTTTCTCTCTTTGTATTTTTTATAATGTTTATGCTTTGCTTTCATTAATATTAAGTTTATGCCTTTCATTTCCTTTCCTTTACTTAGTTAACTTTTATGTTCTTATTTTGTTTATCTATTTTGCTTTCTTTCATTATGTCTAGCTAAGTTAGTTATGTCAAGGTGAAAAGGTTACACTAATGGTGTAAGAATAAGTATAATGTAAACTTAATATGGACTTTAATGTTTGATACTAACATGTTTTCTATTTGTTATCTTGTTCACTCTTTAATACTTTGCTTGTTAAATGACTAATCTTGATTTATGTTGTATAACACTTGGTACAACAAATGCTTGGCACTTTCATAGCCCATAATGTATGGTATAACCGACACCTGAGCTATGAAAGGAACTTGATTTGTTGTTAACATAAGTTATAAGCATGAATGCTTGACGAGATTTACAAGTATTAGCATTAATTGAATAAGATGACTAATGTAATCATGTTAACAATATATAATCTGATTGGAACCTCCTTTGTGTATGGTTTCCATTTCAATAATAAGAGTTTATACTATACTTGTTTGATATACCATTAGTGGAACCTCTAACCTTGACATTTGTTATTATTATTGTTTAATCCTTACATTAATTTTCCATCTCCAAGTTCTCATCATCTTCTTCTTCTTCTCTTTCTTTATTATTATTATTATTATTATTACTACTACTATTATTATTACTACTACTATTATTATTATTATTATTATTATTAATATACTTGTTATTGTTATTGTTATTGTTATTGTTGTTGTATTATTGTTATTTATAATTTGTACAAATAACCTCCCTGTGGTTTGACCCCGGTCTTGCCGGGTTATTTATTACTTCGACACTCCTGCACTTGGGAGAAGACATCAATCTTTTAGTCGTGTCATCAATTCATCTCTTCTAAATCGGAATTTAGAAGATTTCTTACTAGTAGTTCATATGGATTAACGTTGGAGGCCGGATAATTAAACGACTTGTAGTTTACGACAACCAAACCTTTAAAAAATTATTCAAAGTTAAAGAAGATTTGTTCTTCAGGTAATAAATCTTTGAACAACTTTACATCTATTTAATAGAATCTTAGAGACCCTCAAATAATTTTTTTTTAATTTTTTTTGTTGCATATATGACATCCAAGAACCCAACAACTGTTAAATTTACAATCATGAATTTTGAGATATAACATTGTTAGATAATAATATAAATCATATCTTAGAATCTCACCTAATAGCTTAAACTATTAGGTTGAGATGATTTTTTGATATGGTATCAGAGCCTTGATGATCAAGCGGTCATGAATTCGAATCTCATCATCTTCATTTATTTGATAAAAATTAAGCACAATGTAATATGGGCCTGTGTAAGTTTTAAACCTAAAGGGTTTTCATTTAAGGGTGTGTGTTAGATAATAATATAAATAATATCTTAGGGCCTCACCTAACAGTTTAAGCTATTAGGTTGAATTGGTTCTTTGACATGGTATCAGAGCCTTGATGACCAAGTGGTCACAAGTTCTAATCTCACCGTCCCTATTTATTTGATAAAAAATTAAGCATAAGATAATGTGGGATTTTGCAAATTTCAAGCCCAGATAACTTTCACTTGAGGGGGTGTGTTAAAGAATAATATAAATCATATTTTGAGACTTCACCTAATAACTTTGGTTCTTTGACAAACCTCAAAGTTTTAAATCAATAACAATATATTTAACCTATTTTGGTACTATAAGTTTGTTCAATGACTGTATTTTTTGTCAAATTTTTATAGATTTTTGTTTTGCTTACTAAACTATTAGGTGCAGCTTCATTATTATTTTGTATTTAATTTTATTAGTTTAATTATATAGGTTAATAGTAGTGATATTTGTACTTCAAATAATTTGATTATTAATGTTTTGATATTACTTGAAATAAGTATTTTAATTTAAAAATTAAAATTATTGGATAAAGATTTAAGAATAATTTTATATTACTTGCGTGCATTAATATGAAAATTCATGTGCTATCACTCAATTTACTTCCAAACTAGTGCTCTCATAAACAAACGGGTTATTAATTCAAATACAAGTGACAAAGTTCTAATTGCCCAATCGAAGCACAAAGATAACTCTAAATAAATAAAAAAACATGGTGTTTTGTCTTAGTGAAAAGAGATTGAAAGGCGGTACCTCAAAAGAAGCTTGATAGAATAGTAATGTTTTGCAGACATGACGGTAAAAATAATAAAGTACCAATATTTGAAGGCAAAGCTTCAGATTCCAAGACACTAAAATTACAGAAAGGAGGGGGAGAATAAATCAAAATGGATCTCTCCATATTTTCTAATCTACACCAAAAGGGGGATTAAAGCCATGCCGAAAAAATAAGTTGTCTGAACTTCGTCAAATCATCAACACAGGGATCACAATAATATATATATATATATATCTATATATATATGGAAAAAGGCACAGAATCTTCTAAATCGAATTAGAAAGAAGATAAAAAGATGTAAGCGAGCTTTCCAAATGAAAAGACCTTACCGAAATATATTTAATAAGATTTGACCCGCAATCATTCTAAATCGCCATTTCATTCAAACGGGGTAGGTAATGTCAATGATCGATAGTTACCGTAATTGAGAGAGAGAGAGAGAGAGAGAGAGAGAGAGAGAGTTGTGGCTTAGAGAATAGATAATCATGTTTTTGAAAGATGCTAGGTCTACCTCTTTTTCAAATCCATTTTTGTGACCGTGTACATCACAGTTTCAAATTATTCAGAAATTTGTCATCCACAGATTTTGGTTGCAAAATTCGGTCTAAAAAAATTGATTTTTGTACTAGATTATGTGTTTCCTACGATAATCCAAACAATTAATTGCATGGTGTGGGAATCAACGAGCCTGAGTAACTTGCCCTGCTACATCTACTATGTATATGTAAAATTCAAAAAGAAAAATCGTGAATTGTGGACAATTATTGACATGTCATCAACTCCAATCAATAAAAAATAAATGAAATAATTGAAATGTAATATTTATATTTGCAATCAATGAGAATTATTAATTAGAATAAATAGAGATAAAAAAGAATGTCTCCTCATTTTATTACATCTAAACTACAAAAATCATTTTTGGAATGGAAAAAATATAAGTTTATCATTTTTCATGGAAAAACTTGAAAGAAACATATATTGAAGAATTATACAAGAGCATAATATACATGATTAAAAATTTAAAGATATATTAAAGACTCGTCTATGAATAAAATTAAAGATAAATAGAGTAATTTATCCGAAAACTTATAAAGTTATATTTGATACCATTATTTTCATTGCTTCATATATAAATATATAAATTGCATCACCTAAATTAATGAGTTATTGGTTTAGTGCCTTTAATAATATTTCAATTATTAGTGCTACCATATGTGAAAAATTAGAATGAGGGAGTCTTTTAGATCTCCTTGTTAATTAAGTAAAACCATCATTTTATTATTTTTGTTTAGTATTTTTATGCATTAAATAGTTTATATTTAAAAAAAGTATCAAAAGTATATCCTGCATCAAATATATCAAATTCAAATAAAATAAAATAATCAATATATCTTTATAAAGTGGAGGAAGTCCTAATTATGAAAAATTTAAAGGAATAGAATCTTGTTCTTTACTCAAGCCTCTAATAGATAAACTTGTTAACTATATTTATTTAAACTAATACGCCTATTACAAAAATGTAAAAAAAATTCCCTTCTCTATTTGAAGCTTTATTTAATAGTTATTATTGACAATTGCTCAAATTTTGATTACAAAAATATAATATAAATTAATTCACAAATCATAATTTAAGAAAATCATGAAAACAATTCATCAAAACTTACCCAAAGTATTACTAATAACACCTCACCATAATTTTCTATAACAAAAACAAGATTTTTTTTTCATTCGATCTTCATAGGCAACGAGTACAACTTCCTTACTCCACTGCAACACCTAACCCATCTTCCTCTCTCCATCGTCCCCCCTATCAACCCCCTAGTAACCCCACCTTCACCAACCATAGAACCTCATCACACCAATCAAAAACTTGATCACATAACTTGAAGTAGCTAAGAGAGAAGATAGAGAAAAAAAGAGAAAAAACAAAGAACAAAAAGATCAAAACTTTATTGGTGTCGATCTCTCATACAAATGATACAAAACTTAAGTATTAATTGTGGGGTTCATGCTATAGATATTGTTAATGAGTTTTAAGAGGAAATTGTTGGTGAGAAGGGGGTTTAGAAACGAAACTAGTAACTAGTGTGGTTTTGGGTTCTTAGATTAGGATTTATAATTTTTTTTTTATGATGATCTTTTTTTGGAATGCTTGTGGTTTGGGTTCATACCAAAAAATAGAATCATTAGTGAAGCAATTATTGATTATGGTATTAATGTTTGCTTGTTTGTTGAAATGAAGTAGGCTAATTGCTTTGATTCTTTAATAAAAAGGTATGAAATAGGTAGAATATCAAGTGGTCTTGCATTGATGCTTTGGGAAGGTCAGAAGATATTATAATTATATTGAACAAAAAGTCTTTCTCAATTAGTTCGTTTAAATACTCTAATAAATAGATAGATATTTTTTGTTGT
>NW_011504152.1:0-3095 GCF_000495115.2 Populus euphratica
ATTTATTTTAATACTATTACATTAAAATAATTTTAAAATATAAAAAATTAATTTTAAACAAAATAAATTAAATTTTAAAAAATCTCTATTTGAATTGTACTTTGAAAATCACAAAATATTTAAGTTTCAAAGATATTAAAAAGTTGTTCGGGAATGTAGTGCAAATCGTATTCTAAAAAATTTAAAAAAATTTTGTTAAAAATAAATTGTTTTTGTATATTTTATATCGTTTTGATGCACTAATCTTAAAAATAATTTTTAAAAATAAAAAAATTATTTTAATATATTTTAATATAAAAAATACTTTAAAAAATAACTATAATTATATTTAAATAGGCTTTTAAACCAACTCAAGCAAGAGATATCAATCGTGATTGAAATTATTAGAGTGGAAGCTATAAAGGAGATTTTAGAAGGTTATCATATTCCATTATTATACAAATAGAAGGTAGTAAAAAGGATCGATACTAATTTCATGATGTTGAAAGAGGGAAAGAACATTACACATCAAAGGAAGAAGAGAGTTGAAGAGTAGTAAACATTATTTATCAAGAAAAAAAAGGGTTATGAATTAGAGCTCTTTGTCAAGCAAATCCATGATGATATAAATGTGGATTGAGTATCTTTACCATTCAATGATGTTTATTATAATGATGAAAGTGACAAGGAGAAGAATGATAATATATAGTAACAACAATGCAATATATACAATATAAAGATTGCATTGTTGTAGTTGCTTCAAAAAAGGAATTATTTAACTTATTATATGCTCATAAAAGTTCAAAAATAAGCTTCTATAGATATTATAAATTGGTTGATAATACCATAACCCATATAAACTAAGAAAAGGAAGGAAAAGGCCTAAAGCCTTTTAGGTTATATAGCTGAACTTTTACTTATTTTTCAAAGGGTGAGCCACATGTATAAAATAAAAGGGAGATAGAACTATAATAGCTTTTATATAATTTGGTTTTTTGCTTTTAATATTTTATTTATATAATATTTATTGTAGTAGTTTGAATGGTTAATTTTAGTTAATTTTCAAGGTAAAGATTTATTTTATTTCGAGTTTGCTGTATATTTAAAGAGCTAATTTTTAAAAGATTTTTTTTCTAGCTATACAGTGCAGATAACTAGCCCTTTTACTATTAAACTATCTTTAGCTATTTTTTTTTTTCCTTGCCCAGCACATGTACTAGAATATCTTGGCACCATATGGACAATTTAATTCTTGAGCATCAAGATAAATCTTGGGATCTTAAAAGGTAAAAAATTAAAAGTTTAATTTTTTATTAGTTGAATTTTAAAAAATAATTAATATACAAAAAGATTAATCGAGATTAACTTGTCAAATTTATAATTTAAATAATAAAATTATAATAATTTTATATAAAAAAAATTAAAAATAATAATTTTAAAACTGATTCTTCAACCAGTTTAATGTTAAAGAATAATTTTTTTTTAAAAAAATAATTTTAAAAAAAATCTACAAAAACTCTAGATAACTTGAACTAACTTTCCAAACCAGTAACCCAGTAACAAGGCTAGGATCATTTTATAAAAAATAAATTTAAAAAAATCACAAAACTTAATATTAAATCAACATAATATATATAAAATTAAAAAATTAAAAAATTAATTATAAAAAAGTTAAAATTAAATAATAATTTAAAAAATAAAAATAAAAATAAAATTTAAGATGAAAATAAAATATTTGACACCATGCTATTTAACAGAGAATTAGCATGAAAACTAAGAAGATGAGAGAGAGAAAATATCTTTATACTATGTACATAACACCACAATAAAAGGGTTATCGAGGAAGTCACACACATTGCTAAAACACGATGACTATTTTCACTAAATAACACGAGTAATGTATGCACCATTCTCTTTGCCGCTACTTGTTACCCAATTTTTATAATTATTTTAAGTTTTAAGTTTAGTTTTTTAAATCTTAATTGTTTCAAATTCATAAAATTAAACTTTAATTTACAAAATGAAGCACCGACCGTGGCTTATAATTTTTTTCTTAACGTTGAGTGATCTCTATATTTAAACAGTTGGCAAAAAAAATTCAACTGCAATCATGAATAGACTCAATGTGAAATGATCAACTGAAAAATAATATAACAAAAATTGAGTGGTTTTGGTTAGGAATTTGTTTTATAAATAGACGGGAGCGTGGGTGTTGTAGAGGAACTGTTTGATGAAATGCTTGAAAGAGATGTGAATAGTATTTTTTAATCTTATAATAATTTAGTAATTTTATAATTTTAACAAAGCAACTACTCTTTAGTTATTACATAGAATATAATAACAAATTTGTAAATAATTTAATTTTTTATTGATTTTTTTTCAAATTTGTAAATAATTTAATTTTTTATTTTTTTTCATCACCATTTAAAATATTATGTACATATAAAGTTAAAGGATGATATCTGTAATTTTTTAAACAATAAAAGTAAGGTATAAAACTGAGTGAAATAATTTATCATAATTATAATTGTAATATAAAGTCTCATGTCGAGCCGGGAGCCTAACCTTTATGCTTCTGACTCCAGGACCACTCAGATACAACAAAATATGTTTCTAATACCTGGTCTCCTAGAACATTCTTCCAGTGGCTAGTGGCTAGCTACCATGGCAGAAAAGCCAAATAGACAAAGACCTTACCTTACCTGCCCTGAGTAATAAAAAGACAATCCAAACGAGTGAGACACATTCAACCGTCATCCGTTATGTCACCTCCAAATTGGCTGGACAACATAAAAAAAAATGTCTACAATTAAGCAGATAAGAGAGGTGCAAACTGCAAACTGAAGCAAGTGACCAACTACAAGTAAAAAATACTGAAAGTGAAACCTATAGATGGGGAAGCTGGGCTGCGGTATCGATGGGAATCTGAATGAAGCGAAGTTCAGTGAACCCATGCCATGGATTGGCCTCTATATAGCAGCAGCATCTCTGGCCTGTGCACTTGCTATGGCTGTAGATTTCATCCGTGGCTTCCGCCGACGGAAGTTCTGGTTCCCGAGCAAATACTTCTCCATCAATGCCACTTCACTGACCATAATAGCTGTGGCAGTCAAGCT
>NW_011504152.1:3131-6957 GCF_000495115.2 Populus euphratica
GTCTGCCTATTAAAGAAACCGCGAACGAAACCAGCAAAAGGGAAGGCAAGGAACTTAAAGAAGAATTAATGAAATTCTGGATGATGGCTCATACGTGCAGCCCCCAGTTCGTGGTGGGCCGTTCAGTTACATGCTCTGCCTCAGGTGCATTCTGTCTCCTTGTTGCCATGACTTTAGCTGAGGCCATGCTGCGATCTTACTTGATGCCCCGGTCATTCAAATTCTGCACCGGAGAATCTGAGTATAAGTGGTCGACCATCGTAGTTCTTATTACACAGACCATTGCAGTGGGAGTTGGTTCTATTGCCCCTGCAATCAGATGGTTCAGTGCTCTGAAATTCAGATGCCCAACCAGAAGAAAGAAAAGCAGCAAAAGAATATTTACAGTAGAAAGGTACTGGATCCAGTTGCTTGTGGAGATGAAAGAGTGCCCACTAGCCATACGAATCCAGGACCGATTTTGCAGGAAACTTGCCTACTATGTTAATAACAAATTGGTAGACATCTGTCTCGGAATGCAAACTGGAATTGTGTTGGGTAGCAAAGTGATTCAGTTCATTTCAGTTTACTCCATGATCTGGATGTTATCACTCTCCGATCTCTGCAAGAAGTTAAGAACAATGAAACCCGACAACAGCATATCATCTGACTCAGGATCAGAATCACGATACAGTACAAAACCAGATCTCAGCCGTTTTGTTTTGCATCTTGAAGGTGAAGACGAACTAGTTGAGTCGATGATGAAGAATAACTTTGATACGACTGATCATTGGCTGCGAAGGGGGGAAAGGAAACAGCCAAAGCATCTCATGGAACTGTTGGAAAAATCAACCGTTGCAGAAGGATTTAAGGGGGTGAAAGAGTTTGACAGTGACCTAGTTCTCTCTCTAGATTGTGATGAACCTCCAAACTGTTGGGCTCTTCCTGTAGTAACTCTGACAGCCATTGCAGTTGCCCTTCCAAATGTCAGTAGTGCTTTGATGAAACAGTTGATGCTCAGTGTACATGAAGGCCTCATGTATGTCAGACTCATAGAAGATAACCTGGACGCAAAGGGAGAATTGATTAACATCAGGAAAGCAGCAAATGTTGTATGGCTTGGAGTTGATCTCGACAACAAGTGGCTAGATGTGGACCTTCGAAAACTGTCCGTACAAGCAGAAAGCACAAAGGAAATACTTGAGAAACTATCTGATGTTGCAAAGACCAGGTTTGTGGAGTGTAAGAAGATATTTATGAATCAATGTCCGAAGGAAAGACCTTCAAAGTGGCCCATCAAGGTTCTGGCTGCTAATTCCATGTATAGGATAAGCCAAACTCTTCTGCAGAATTGTGAAAGTAGAAATGACTTGGTCGACGAAAGATTATTTGAAGCTTTAACTGTCATGATCTCTGATATACTGGGTGCTTGTCTCACTAACTTACGGCGTGTCATATTCCACTGTTTGAGCAGGGCTGTCATCGAGAGGGACTACTGTGTACGCAGGGCAGTTCACATTCTTGGAAAAACAGAAAAGATCCGGAAACTTCTAGATCAGCAGCCTATTTCCACTTTAGATCCAGATCGAATGGCCTGCATTGATGAGTGGCGTTCATTGAATGATTTGAAGACCTCTTCGCCCTTCATTCCATCATCTTCAGCAAAGAGCGAAACAGTTTTCTCCACTTCAAGCGACTTGTATCTAACCATGGAATAAACTTTACTAGCCTGGAGCTGGAAAATAGAAGCAACTTCCCACTATGCCATGTAATAGTTGAAAATACTTGGCTTCCTGTTCTTGTCTTATGTTATACAAGTTAATACTCACAGCTGAAGACAACATGTAATGCAGATAGTCCATCTAGAAGCAGAAAGTAAATTTTTGTGGATTTTGTGAAACAGAGGATGCAGTTGGCATCCCTTATTCAACTGTAACAGTCTAATGAATCTCTATGGCAGTACAGAACCATAAAGCATCCAATCGAGAAGCTTTTTATCTATCAGGTGAAAAGGCCAGTGTTCTAGAAAGGCTACTTACAACCTTGTAATAAATTGACATGCACAAAAAACAATTCTATGTGCCGGGATTTTTTAAACTCAAGCTAAAGTTGTACTAATCAAAATCCCAGGGCCCCCAGAGATTTGATGAGAGCTAGTATCCATTTAACGAAATTGATATTCCAATATCAACCATTAGGCCTTCCAGTCTAGGCATGCCGCAGCAGCATTGTGCTAGATGTCGACTCCAGAGCCACTTGGATCCAGAAAAAAAAAATTCAGCAGTGGAGGTTATTTGACTACCATTGCAAGTAGCCAAATTGACAAAAACCCTTACGTCTCCCGACGAGTCATGAGACAATCCAGTCCTGGACAGCTCCAAACCAAACGATTGGGACACATTCAACAGTAATCCTGCTTAGTGTCAAATAACCCTTTAATTTGTTGGGACACATTCAACAGTAATCCTGCTTCGTGTCAAATAACCCTTTAATTTGACCATAGACAATGTCCGGCACAATACAGATAAGAGAAGGGCAAATCGGAAGCAACTCAGACAACCAATTTACTAGCAAACCCAGACCAAGCATCAAGACAAAGTAATCACTTGGAGAACTACTGAAGTGAAAAATGTAGATGGGAAAGGTTGGCTGTGGCATCGATGGGAACCTGAATGAAGCAAAATTCAGTGAGCCTATCCCACGGATTGGCCCCTATGTAGCAGCAGCATCTCTGGTCTATGAAAGTGCTATGGCTGTAGATGTCATTCATGGCTTCAGCTAACAGAATTTCAGGTTTTCTAGCAGATTCTTCTCCATCAATGCCACTTCACTAACCATAACGTTGGGATATTTGTTAGAGGCAAAATTAGAAGTAAAGTTCAATTATTTTTTGAATTAAAATGTTATTGAAATTTAATATTTAATGTTTAACATAGAAGATTAACATAATTTAAATAAATTACGAATGAATGAAAAATTAATTTTAAAAAATCTTTCTTGACATGTTTTGTTAAAACTCAAGATCTTTTTTTAAAAAACAATTCACATAAAAAAAATATAAAATTTTCTTAATGTTTACAAAATAAAAAGTTAAAATTGAGTTAAAAAGCATACAAGTTTTTGGAGGAGAGAGCTTTCAAGCAAAGCAAGTTTTGGGTTAAAACCCATATGCATGCATGTATCAGTATGATTTTATTATAAAATAATATTTTATATCATAAAAAATTATTTTTATCAATTAAAATTTAGCCTTAATTCTTGTTCATCTTCTAAATTATTGTTATGCTAGCAATCCCTTCCAAAAGTTTTTTCTATAGATCTTAACAATTTTTTCATCTAAAAATTTCAGATTTATGACTATTATATTTAATTTTAATTCTTAATTTTTAATAACTAATTAAAAGTTAATAATAATAGGAATTACTATCACCAAAATTAATTTTTTAACATTTTAACTTTCAAAATTCACTATAAAAAAGAGGTGAATGAAGATTTTGACACATGTTTTTTTTTCTAAGTTCTTACTTCTTCTCATCTTATTGTAGTGTTTTTTCTTCTTTTTTTTATGCTTTATTTTTTCTTTCAAATCTAGAGCTTTATCTTGTTGAAAAATATTTAAGTTGCATAATTCTTGATTTAAAGATCTTGTTTATAAGTGTAAATAAACTAAAATGATGTTGTTGAAATCTTGAAAGGTATATTACAAATATCTTAGTTGCACAAATGATAAACAATAAAGTTTTAAGAATAAATTATTTATTATTTGACAACAATAAATTTTTTATTATTTTAAAATACTTTATACAAGTAAATATTTATTTTATTTTCATTTAAACGTACATATTTT
>NW_011504153.1:0-6956 GCF_000495115.2 Populus euphratica
GCCTCGGGTTATGATTAGTGATGGGGGAAAACATTTTTGTAACAAACCCATTGGGATTTTGATGAGAAAATATGGTGTAATTCACAAGGTCAGTACCCCCTATCACCCACAGACTAGTGGCCAAGCTGAGTTGGCAAACAGGGAGATCAAGAACATTTTAGAGAAAACAGTCAATCCAAACCGCAAAGATTGGTCCCTATGACTAATTGATGCTTTATGGGCATATCGCACTGCTTATAAGACCTCTTTAGGAATGTCTCCTTATAGGCTAGTTTATGGAAAGCCTTGTCATCTCCCTGTTGAGATTAAGCACCGTGCATATTGGGTCATTCGGCAATTCAATGACAATGAAAATAAGGTTGGCAAAAATAGAAAGCTTCAATTGGATGAATTAGAGGAGCTGAGAAATGATGCATTTGAAAATGCAAAAATTTCAAAACATAAGATGAAAACTTTGCATGATAAACATATTCTTAGAAAATCCTTTCATGTTGGTCAAAAGGTTCTCTTGTATAATTCATGATTACATCTCTTTCCTGGGAAGTTGAGGACAAAATGGATTGGTCCATTTATGATTAAATTCATCTCTGAGCATGGTGCATTTGAGGTAGAAAATCCCAAGAATGGAAATATTTTCAAAGTAAATGGTCATCGATTGAAACCTTATCTTGAAAACGTTGTGGCTGAAGTTGAGACATTGGATCTTAAAGATCCAATACCATTGCAGTATTAGAAGTAATGAGTTTTTATTTTTATTTTATTTTTATTTTTATTTTTTATTTTTATTATTTTTATTATTTTTATTTTTTTCTTCTTTCTTGCATCTCTTATATTTTCTTGTTCATGCATTTGGGACAATGCATTATTTTAAGTTGGGGGGTGTGAGGTTCTTTATTTTCAAAAAAAAAAAACATCAATGTTTTCTTTTAGTTGTGATATGCAGGTTAAAAAAAAAATCAAGCAAGAAGTCAGCTCATGCCCAATTCAATCAGACATTCATCCTTGAAAACAGAAGGGGAGTAACAATTTTCTAATCTTTATACTTTTCTTCTCTTTCTCTTTACATTGAGGATAATGTAAAACTTAATTTTAGATATTTCATTATGTTGAATGCTTGAGATAACCATGCTTGTTAAAAAAAAAAAACTTGCATTCGTATGTGAATGAGACTTGTTTAGGATCATCATTATATTTTTTGATTCATTATTATGTTGAACATTGCATGCTTTAATTTGGGATAGATAATATCTTATAAAGCAAGATATAGCATACTTTTTTTTTAAGATTATTGAAGTACATCTTTTCTTATAAAAGTTATGTGAGTTGTGTGATTATGCATGAAAGATGAGTATGATGCTTTACTTATGATTATCCCTTTTGATCCAGTCTTAAACAAGGTTTAAGTTGCTCATCACAAATGTTTATCTTTACGTCAAACGGCAGCTTAAAATATGAGTATGCAAAGCACTTTAAGTTTGTGACTTTGTGAGTAACCGGGTGCATTCATCACAAATATTTGTATTCGCGTTAAAAGGGAAGTGACTACTTAAAGACAAAGAATAAATCATATCTTAAAAAAAATATATATATATATATAGATATTTCTCTAGTTTGCTACCTTGTTTGTGTTGGTGAGAAGGGAAGATTACAAGTTGAGTTTTCGTATGAATCAATTATGTTGGTTGCACGATAAATATGACTGAATTTGGAAATTTTATATGGATGTTTGATTTAGAGAATGTGAGTATGCTTATTTTTCTTTATTTGTTATTGTGTACACTAAGTTAAAGATACCAATGTTTGCATGCGTCAGTAAATATTATGTAGCTATAAAATAAATTTATATCAATATTTTTATTCATGACTCTAACGTCAGTGAATAAATAAATAAAATAAATTTATTTTTATGCATGCACATATTTTTTATTTTTTAGCTAAATAAAATAAAATACAATGAATAATATAAATTTAAACAGATATTTTTATTCCTGACTCTAACGTCAGTAAATAAACTAACAAATTTATATTATTTTTATTTATGAATATATATTTTATTTTTTTATTTTTTTGAATTAAGTCCAGTTCAAGTATATAGCCGGGGCTCGACCCAACTAGCCCGGCCTGGTCACTGGCCCAAGCCAGTGACCTGGTCGAGCATAGCAACACCTGTATGCTAATCCACGTGTGTTGCTACACTATGCAAGTGAATTAATATTCACTTGCACACTGTGCTACTAATTAACTAGAACCCAATGAAAGGTAGAGAAGGTGGCTTACCTAGTTGGCCAGAGGCGACGAAGAAGCTTGCACCTCGGTGATGCCTCTTGTCTGTGTATGACCTTCTCTTCTGTTTTCTTTTGCTTTTGTGATGGTGAAGGCACTGGTTTTCTATGGACATTGATGTCTTGGGTTCCTCTGTAGGCGATGAAGACAACGATGATGTTGACGTTGGTCTCAGGGTTTTTGTTTTTCTTTCTTATGCTCACTGTTTTCTTTTCTTCTCTGTGTAATTGCTTTTCTTTGGCTCTATTTTTTTCGCTCTGTTTTCTCCCCTGGTCTGCTGGAGGCGATGGAAACGATGGAGAAGCTCTGGCTGGCTGACACTGCTTCCTCTCCTCTACTCCTTCTTCTACTTTCCTTTGCTTCTTTGGATGCTACTAACTTGGTGTGGTAAGCTGGAGAAGAATGGCCGAATTGATCAACTCCGGCAGCTCCACTTTTCTCTAGAGACGGTGTGGATGGTGGCAGCGCGGTGACCCTCATTTTTGCCTTTTTTACTATGTTTTATGCCCTGTTTTTCCTTTGGTTCTTGGCCTGTTCGTCCCTTTCTAATTCCCCTGTTTTCAGTCCAATTCCCCACTATTTTCTTCTCTAGTTCTTGGCTTTCTTTTTTTTTTGTTCCTCCTGTTCTGGGTCTCCCTTTCTCTCAGTTTCCCCCATTTTCAATCCAATTCCCCTGTTTTCCTCTACCTCTGTGCCTCTACTCTATTTTTTTCATTGTTTTTGGCCTCTATTTACTTTTAGTTCTAGACCCTTGTTTAGCCGGTTCAACCCTATTTTTAGTTTTTTTTCTCCTCCTTCTTCGTTGCTCCTTCTCTGCCTTTTAAAAGGCCCGAGAGCTTCAACAACCATTACCCCTACGAATGGGATCGTGGTCCACGATTTGCTGCAGATTTCCTGTTGAATCGATTTTCTCCGTGCGAAACAAAAGGGATGGTGAACAATAGGATCAAAACGGTGTCATTTGGCATGAAAAATGACAAATTATGGATTGGTCCCTGATATTTTAAAATGTATCAATTGGGTCCCTTAATCAATAAATTTTAATTTTACCCCTTGGATTAATTTCAATTAAATCCGTAAATTTATTCAATTTATTAAATCAAGGTTTAATTTAGTTTGCAAACTTATTAATTATTTGATTAAGCTCTTGATTTCATTGATTAAACTAATCCAAATTTTAATTAAATTCTCAAACTTATTAATTCTTCAATTTCTAACTAATTGACTCTCAAATTTGATAATTTCATCCACAAACTTTGAATTTGTGTTGTTTTAACCCCATTCTCAAATATATTTATTTTTTTAATATTTATTCAAAAATTAGGGTATCATAAAGTTTTAATGTACATCTACGACTTTTTTGGTTACATCCTTGCACCTTCCTATTTTTCATTAATGAATATGTCCTTCATCCCTATATTGATTGCCTTCTTTTAAAAAAAATTAAGTTTTTTCTTTTCTTTTTTGAAATGAACTAACATGTCTACTTTTAATTTTGTTTTATTTTTCTACTAGATGAGTAGCTTATGTTCTTGTTATTCTATTAAAATGCAATTTTATTTTATGTGTGCATAACAACTTTTTTTTTTCATTTTCCTTTTTCTTTGGCATTTACATGTTTCAGCTGATTGCAATATTTATCATAAGTGTGCTTGATTAATCTATTTTCTTTAATGTATCCTCTTTATTTTTATCTACTATTATGTTTTTACCCCTTGATTCTTACTATTTATGTTTATTTTTTAAATCTTTACATTGAATATATTCATTCACTCGCTTTGATGTTGTTGTTAGCAATTAGTTTATATGATTTTAGCTCCTTTTTTACTGTAGTTTTTGGTTTTATATTGTGCTAGTTAAAATGAGTTATTTTAAGTCTTTATTTTTTTTTTTGTGCTAACTTAAACATTCTGCTTTCCTTTTACTTTTATGGCCCTTGCATAATTATTAGAATATCTAAGCATTGTCATTCTCTACTTTTTATGCTTTTTATCACTAATTGCATGCTTTTGTTTTATAGCCTCTACTATTTCTTCACCTCACCTTTTTATTTTCCTTTTGTTCCACTTTTATCGACTTTCTAGTTAACATTGCCTTTTTAGTTTTTTTATTTATTTGGTTTGCTAACATTTTAAGATCTTTTTTATTTGATAACCACATCATCTCATCTTATATACTTTTTGTTACGTTTCTCTTTTAGCCAAATTTGTAGGTTATATGTATTGTTGAATTGTTCTAACCCTCATTTTTGTTTTTGTTACTTTTATCTCTTATATGCATAACACCATCCTTTCTCTTTCTCTTTTTTTTTTTTTTAAAGCCATGCCTTTTCAAAACTTGGCCCTAATACATTTCTTGAGCATGCCTCAAGTCATGCAATTATTTTTTCATCAAACTTTTAAATGTTATCCATATATTCCAAAACATTTTTTGTTTTTTAGTTTTGTCCGATAATTAAAGTGTTTTTTTCTCAAACTTTTAGACCTATTCAAGTTATAAAACTAGAATGTAGAATAGGAAACTTTTTCATCCTTTTTATTTTTGTTGTTGCTCACTTTTGATGCAAAAAAATACAAAAAAAAAAGCCTATAAGATTGCTCAAGTTGGTGATAAAAGACTAAAATGACAAGTGAAAATACAAATTTGTACGGTTAAGGACTTAATGAGAATTTTGAAAGGCTTAATTAATTTTATTGAGGAGTTAATTGCAAGAAAAATCAATTTTTAAAGTCAATTTGGGTGTTAATTGGAAGAAATTAAAGTTTGGGGATTGAAATTAGACTTTGTAAGGTTTAAATGGTCAGATCAATGGCCTAATTGTGATAAAATTAAAGTTTAAAGGTTAATTAAGGACTTAATTATAGATTCTCAAGACTAAGGACCAATCTATAAGTGACACACAATTGGGAGGGTAAAAAGTGGTCAAATCAGGGGTCAAACTGAAAAGAATTGAAATTTTAATTGTCAATTATAGATGAAATTAACAAATTAAAAACCAATGACTCGTTTGTAAAAAGCATTAAACTTTGGGGCTGATATTTGAATTTTACAGGGGTACAATTGCATGCAATTAAAAGTTGAGAGATAATTATGGTTGTAATTAAAAGTATTTAAAAGAGTATTTAAAAGAGAATAGATAAATTAAAATTGGTCAAATCCAAAATTAAAAAAAAAAACTAATTTCAAGGTTTAACCTAAATGACATGTCGTTCACCCATTGTTCATCTATTTCTTTAGGAATTTTTGTTAATCGAGTAAGCATATTTAAGTGAATAAATATAACGTCTCCAACCATTTTGAGGGTTATAATCACCACCATTCAACTGAGAAACGCCCCCTCTATAATCTCATGTCTATGAAATTGGATGTTTACACCCCAATTCTTCTACATAAGTCTCTAATATCTCATCCTTGATTAATTTTCCTTGTATTTTTAGATTCTAAGTTGATCGAGTTAACACTATTGAACGAATAAATGTGAAGTTATAGATCTCGAAATTAAGCAAGGTTGGATCAAAAAAGAAATGTGCATATCTCCTCTACTAACTTCAAGTGGTTTCCGATGATATGTACATTGAATTTGCTTTAACGAAACCTTGACAATAATGAACCCAATCAACCTTGACAATGACACCCATTATTTTAAAAACCACCCAATTTTTTCATATGTTCACATTTGAAAGCTTTTCAAAGGGTTTTTTTTTTTTTATCAAGGGCTTTAAAACCTCTATCTCAAGATCAAAAGGCTGGAAATGGCTCTTTGCTCTCCAAGTCTAGCAAAACTACCAAGGAACAAAATCACTATTGTAAAACCAACCTAATATAAAAGCTTCTAACTTTTAAATTTTATTTAGAATCCTCTTATTTAAATCAAAGAGCTAAACTTTGATTAATCTTTGATAGAATCTATCAAAAAATTTAGAAAAACCCTATAAATATCCTTTAAAAAATCAGAAAATGAGAAGGAGGGAAATACTTTATTAATTAAGAGGGAAATACTTTATTAATTGACTCTATTAAGAAGGTTCAAAATTCTAACATAGAAGGTTTAATAAACTTTGAAAAGAAAGAGAGTGAAAGGGAAAAAAAAAAGGAAAAGCAACAACCTATAGTTAGAAAGTTTGAAGATGGTATAACCATGTAAAAACTCAAGGGTGTCCATATGACTTACCCACTCATGCTTTCTTAATGTTTTTAAGCTTGTTTTGATGTCACATTGTATTAAGTTTGGATGTTGTTTAATGCATGAAAATGTAGTTTTTCTTTACTTGATGTTGCTTTATGTTGGTTGTTAATGTTTTTTTTTTTGATGTTTTTGAAACATTTGGATATTGTTTTTGTTAAGATATAATGGTTTTTGTAATTTGCTAAAAGTGATAGTGGCTGTTTGATTCTTATTTTTGGTTTTTGTTAGTTCATGTTCTTGATTTCTAGCTTGGTTTTTGTCCTAAAAGAGTTAGTTTTTGATATACATTTAATGCATTGGTTAACTGTTAATAGAGCTTTAATTTTAGTTTTAGAAATTTCAAGCATGTTTTTATATGATCTATGTTTTTGTTTTTATTTTTTTAATTAACACATATATAAATATAACAATGTGGTTTGTTAAGGTCAAAAACTGGAAGTTTAAAGCTTCAATTGGAAATTTTTGCGTTTGGCAATAACTTAAGAAT
>NW_011504091.1:0-7223 GCF_000495115.2 Populus euphratica
TTTCTTGTATATAACTTTGTTTCTTGTCTCTTCTTTCTTCTTTTTTTGTTTTCTTTTTTCTTTTATTCTATTCCATTCCTACACATACATGGAAGTGTGGTCATGTACATCAAGTGGTAAACTTTGTAGGGTATCCTCATCATTTTTAGAAAATATGATCGAAGAAGATAATCAATCACTTCACAATGAGAATAACCATGCTAGAACACTTAGAGACCACATGAATCCCACAAGAACAAGTGCAACATCATGCATAGTTTTTCTCCCGATGCATCTCATTTTAATTTTAGGCCAGATATTATTCAACTTTTACCTTCTTTTCATGGTTTAGAATTGGAAAATCCATACTTGCATTTAAGGGAATTTGAGGAGGTCTGCAACACATATAATAATTTAAATTGTAGCATGAACACTATCAGATTAAAGCTTTTTCCTTTTTTATTAAAAGATAAAGCTAAAACATGGCTATAAAATTTAAGACCAGGATCCATTCGTGCTTGGGATGAAATGCAACAACAGTTTTTAAAGAAGTTTTTCCCATCTCATAGAACAAACTCTTTCAAAAGACAAATCACCACTTTTAGTCAAAAACCAGGAGAAACATTTTACCAATGTTGGGATAGGTATCGAGACTTGCTTAATACTTGCCCTTATCATGGTTTCCAAATATGGAGATTGGTTTCACATTTCTATGAAGGGTTAACACCTAGAGATAGGCAAATGGTTGAATTGATGTGCAATGGAACTTTTAAAGATAAAGACCCTGATGAAGCAATAGAGTGCTTAGACTTGTTAGTTGAAAATGCTCAAAATTGGGACACCGTAGGTACTTATGAGGCACCGAGTAAAACTCAACCTCATAGGTCTAGTAGAGGTATGTACAACCTTAGGGAAGATCATGACCTCCAAGCCAAGTTTGCATCTTTAGCTAGAAAAGTCAAGGCACTAGAATTGAAAAGGAGTGGTCAATTAAAATCTGTTGAAAACATTATGTGTCAAATATGTGAAACAAATGAACACTCAACCAGTAACTGTCCAACCTTGCCTTCTTTTAAGGAATGTCTCCATGAACAAGTCCATGCTTTAAACAGTTTCCAAAGGCTCAATCATAACCCATACTCGCAAACATACAACCCTGGTTGGATAAATCACCAAAATTTCAGTTGGAAGAGTGACAATGCACAAACTTCACCACTACAGTTTCAAGCACACCATAATTTTCAAAATTCTCATGGATATGCGCCTCCTTATGCTCCACCTCCTACAAGAAATTTTGAGGAAAATTTGTATGCATTTATTGAAAAACAAGAGACAATCAACACTCAACTTGCTCAAAGCATAATAGATTTTAAAGATACGTGCTTGTAGTGTCCTAATTTTGAGCATTTTCAGCTAGCAAGTCTAAGTACTCCATTGCTTCATTAGGGTCTTTATCTTCAAAAGTTCCATTGCATATTAATTCAACCATTTGCCTATCTCTAGGTGTTAACCCTTCATAAAAATATAAAACCAATCTCCATATTTTACATTTGCATTGTAATGCCCCTTGGGATTTTGTTGTGGTTGAGATGGAAACTTACCGTTCTCTTGGAAACTGAGAGCAGATGTGAATTTTGCAAGAGTATCTTTAAAATCTGTTATGCTTTGAGCAAGTTGAGTGTTGATTGTCTCTTGCTTTTCAATGAATGCATACAAAGTTTCCTCAAAATTTCTTGTAGGAGGTGGAGCATAAGGAGGTGCATATCCATGATAATTTTGGAAATTATAGTGTGCTTGAAACTGTGGTTGTGAAGTTTGTGCATTGTTGTTCTCACTCTTCCAATTGAAATTTGGGTGATTTCTCCAACCAGGGTTGTATGTTTGGGAGTATGGGTTGTGGTTGGGCCTTTGGAAACTGTTTAAAGCATGGGCTTGTTCATGGAGACATTCTTTAAAAGAAGGCAAGGTTGGACAATCGTTGGTTGAGTGTTCATTTGTTTCACAGATTTGACACACAATGTTTTCAACAGATTTTAATTGACCACTCTTTTTCAATTCTAGTGCCTCGACTTTTCTAGCTAAAGATGCAAACTTGGCTTGAAGGTCATGATCTTCCCTAAGGTTGTACATACCTCCACTAGATGTATGAGGTTGAGTTTTACTCGGTGCCTCATATGTACCCGCGGTGTCCCAATTTTGAGCATTTTCAGCTAACAAGTCTAAGTATTCCATTGCTTCATCAGGGTCTTTATCTTCAAAAGTTCCATTGCACATCAATTCAACCATTTGCCTATCTTTAGGTGTTAACCCTTCATAGAAATGTGAAACCAATCTCCATGTTTCAAAACCATGATGAGGGCAAGTACTAAGCAAGTCTCAATACCTATCCCAACATTGGTAAAATATTTCTCCTGGTTTTTGAGTGAAAGTGGTGATTTGTCTTTTGAAAGAATTTGTTCTGTGAGATAGGAAAAACTTCTTTAAAAACTGTTGTTGTATTTCATCCCAAGCACGAATGGATCCTGGTCTCAAATTTTGTAGGTATGTTTTAGTTTTATCTTTTAATGAAAAAGAAACAAGCTTTAATCTGATGATGTTCATGCTACAATTTAAGTCATTATATATGTTGCAAATCTCCTCACATTCCTTTGAATGCAAGTATGGATTTTCCAAATCTAAGCCATGAAAAGAAGGTAAAAGTTGAATAATACCTAGTTTAAAATTAAATGAGATGCATCCGGAGGAAAAACAATGCATGATGGTGCACTTGTTCTTGTGGGATTTATATGGTCTCTAAGTGTTTTAATACGGTTATTTTCATTATTCTTATTATGAAGTGAATGATTATCTTCTTTAGCCATATTTTCTAAAAATGATGAGGATACCCTACAAAGTCTACCACTTAATGTACGTGACCACACTCTCAGGCACGTGTAAGAATAGAATAAAAGGAAGAAGAAAACAAAAGAAAAAGAAACAAGAGAAAAGAAACAATACTATAATTTGTACAAGAACTTACCTCCCCGACAATGGTGCCAAAAACTTGACATGACTGATTGTGCATCAAAAATGTCATTAAGTCTCTTATTTTACATATGTATTTATTGTTTTTATTTGTTTTTTTTTATAATAATTGATGTGCTTTTTACTAATGAAGTTTGTTTTAATGTTTCGATAGGTTTTTGGAGCTTATATGAATTAATTCAGAAAATTCAACATCGGAATTCAGAACAAAGAATTGAAGAGACATTTAGTTGAAGATTGAAGCAAATCTTGGTTCAAATAAGTGCTCCAAATTAGTCCCCAAAATTAATTCTATTCCAATTCTAGAAAAGAATATCATATGATCTATTTCAAGCCCAAACTTGCCTTATATTGTGTGCAAACTTCAACCATTAAACACTCAAGGTTTCAATGTCAATCTTAGCCCAAATAATAGGTACATTTGTATACTTATTTGATGCATAAATTCAGCCCCAAAACAACCCCAAATCAATCTTCAAATTAGGCCAAACACAATCCATGATCTTACATTTCCACACAACAAATAATAATTGATTTATTTTGGGTAATCCATTGATCCAAGAAGGCAAGCACATAGATAGAAAGCTGGAGGGGACATTGTTACATTATTTTGAGTCAAAAAGAAGAAAGAGATTGCTCATAAATGAGGAAGAAAAACGTGCATAAAAGTGGTTGCAAAGCTGTCCTGATTTGATTTTTTAGAACACATTTTGGTGTTTTTCCCATAACTTTTGATTTAGATGTCTAAATGAGCTGTTCTTTAATGATCTGGAAAGGTGACAAAATTTTCTATAAATATGTCTCTACAGACATCTCGAGGGGAGGCTTCTAAGAGGGTCAAATTGCTGTCCAAAGTTAGAGTCAGATTTGTATCCGAATTTTTTCTGAAATTGTGTTGTGTTCTTCTTTATAGATTTCGGTTCTTTAGTTTGTAAAACTTATTATTTCAGTTTGATTCAAGTTATTTCATGTTTATTAAAGTGTTCTTATATATAATCATGGTTGGCTAATCTCTTTCTTGGATCCAAATCAAGGATGATGGTGATTGAGGTGAGTTCTTTTGGATATGAATGAATCTTAATGTTTATCTTCTTATTTTTTTCATGAATGTTTTATTATTGCAAACAAATTTTAGAAATCATTTAGGTAATGTTATAATCTTGAATTTTTATGTACAAACTTTAGTTTTGGTATAGAGATTGCTTGATTCAATGTCTTACTTAATATGAAAGTACTTGTTCATTTTTAAGCAATAATCAATCTTCATCTTTCTAAATTTCATTGTAATATCTTCCGATCTAATATCACCATCATTGAGATTAGGTTGAGTTATCTTATATATGTTGAAGAAATCACCAATACATCACCATTAAAATTGATTTGGACCAAGCAAAGTATTAGAGAGTGAACAAGATAACAAATATAAAACATGTTAGTATCAAACATTAAAGTCCATATTAAGTTTACACTATACTTATTCTCACACCATTAGTGTAACCTTTCCACCTTGACATAACTAACTTAGCTAGACATAATGAAAGAAAGCAAAATAGATAAACAAAATAAGAACATAAAAGTTAACTAAGTAAAGGAAAGGAAATGAAAGGCATAAACTTAATATTAATGAAAACAAAGCATAAAAAATACAAAGAGAGAAAGGAAGAACATGATCTTGATCTGGAAACCAAGATGCCTAAATGCATGGCAAATGCCTCCTTTTATAGGCCAAAAATGGTGCAAAAGCATGATCTTGATCTGGAGGCCAAGATACTTAAATACATGGCAAATGCCTCCTTTTATAAGCCAAAATTGGGAACTATTAATTTGATGACTAATTGATGTGTGGGTGGCCAACTCTTGACTTGGTGACAATCCTTATCTTCTATTGTCTGCCCAAAATGTTATTGATAACGTCAAAATTGGAACCACTTGAACATGAAAGTTGTAGAGGCAATTGTCTCAGCTTTCTTGTGTAAAAAATTCAGCTCATTTGGACTTCTAGAACTCCAGATATGGCCAAAATACCGAACAGTGCTCGGGCTGGAAGACAGATTCGGGCTTCTTTGTTGTTGCTACAATTTGGACTTGATAATGGCCTTTTTAGATCTTGGGCTCCATATGAAAGTTGTAGACCTATGTCTTAACTTTCCATCCATATAAATTGGACCTAAATCTGAGATCTGTAGCTCCAGATATGACCCAATTACCGAACAGTGTTCCGGTTTGGATTGCACCGACATCTCTTTTGTTCTGGTTTGGACTTCACCGACATCTCTTTTCTAAGTTTGGCCATCTCTTTATCATTTCAATTTCAGTTCCTAAATTCATCAATCAATCCTTTCATTTATGTGATAGACCTGCATTTATAATAAATATTTATCATAAATTAAAGGTATCTTATATTACTAGATATGTTATTATAAAACATGTTTTAGTTAAGGAGTTATTGATACTTCAAGTGCAAAATGATGATATAAAACCATGATAAAAATGCACTTTTAAGTACTAATCACACCCCCCAACCAGCTTATTACTAGTCCCTAGTAATCAAAGCGTTAAAACAATTTGCAAATTTCACAAAGCAAGGTATTCATCATTTAACTTCCATTAATCTATCCAGATAAACAAACTCTCATTAAATTTATATATCTGCTCAATACCACTTAACAAGATATTAATAAACCTTTCTTTTGTGCTCAATGTATCAACACATAATTATGGGGCTTTTCTTGGAAGAAAACAAAATTTTTGTTCTAATGTTTAAGGTTAACTTCCTTGGGTTGGGATTACTATTTTTGTCTTTTTTTTTTTTTTTTAACTCTATATACATATACTTTAAAAACATCACTTGATACTTCAAGTACAAAATGATGGCATAAAACCTTGATAAAAATGCACTTTTAAGTACTAATCACACCCCCGCAACCAGCTTATTACTAGTCTCTAGTAATCAAAGCATTAAAATAGAAAACAATTAGTATATTCCACAAAGCAAGGTATTCATCATTTAACTTCCATTAATCCATCCAGATAAACAAACTCTCATTAAATTTATATATCTGCTCAATACCACTTAACAAGATATTAATAAACCTTTCTTTTGTGCTCAATGTATCAACACATAATTATGGGGCTTTTCTTGGAAGAAAACAAAATTTTTGTTCTAATGTTTAAGGTTAACTTCCTTGGGTTGGGATTACTATTTTTGTCTTTTTTTTTTTAACTCTATATACATATACTTTAAAAACATCATGCATCTTTAACCCATGTAACGAGCTTTCAGCTAATGACTCCCAGACCAGTTGGTCTTAGGGCATTAGGTGTTAAGACACCCCTACGAGCTTAGTAACTCGGGTCGCAGATACTGATATGTAGATAGTGCAATGTTTGATTCCCTTAAGCTTTTCTCCTCAACCCATGTAACAAGCGTTGGGCCAATAGCTCCCAAGTCAGTTGACTTTAGGGTATTAGGTGTTAAAACACCCCTTCGGACTTAATTGCTTAGGTTAGGGAGGCTACGAAACCAAACTTATCTACATTTTTATTATCATCATTTTTTTTTCTAAAATTGTTATTCTAATGTTTAAGGTTAACTTTCTTGGGTTGAGATTATTATTTTTGTCTTTTTTTTCATTTTTTTAATTATTTTTTTAATATATATACATATAACTTAAAACACTATGCATGTTTAACCCATGTAACGAGCTTTCGGCTAATGACTCCTAGACCAGTTGGTCTTAGGGCATTAGGTGTTGAGACACCCCTACGAGCTTAGTAACTCGGGTTGCAGATACTGATATGTAGATAGTGCAATGTTTGATTCCCTTAAGCTTTTCTCCTCAACCCATGTAACAAGCGTTGGGCCAATAGCTCCCAAGTCAGTTGACTTTAGGGTATTAGGTGTTAAAGTAGATAGTGTAATTTTTGATTCCCTTAAGCTTTTCTCCTCAACCCATGTAACAAATGTTGGGCCAATAGCTCTCAAGTCAGTTGACTTTATGGTATTGGGTGTTAAAACACCCCTTTGGGCTTAATTGCTTATGTTAGGGAGGCTACGAAACCAAACTTATCTACATTTTTATTATTATCATTTTTTTATTTTTTTTCTTTTTTCTTTTTTCTTTTTAATTATATACTATCCCTTTCCCTTAGTTGTTACCTTTAACAAAAGAACATAAATAATGTAATAATCTAATATGCAACCCACAATCATATGTTAA
>NW_011504154.1:0-2613 GCF_000495115.2 Populus euphratica
TTAATCGATCGCCTTGATATCCGGGTGTAACATTACTTAAAATTATTAATTAAAAAAATATTTTTTTATTATCACATTAAAATTATTTAAAAAAATAAAAACATAATTTAAAAGAAAACATTTTTAAATATTTGCAAAAATATTTTAAAGCAAAGCAAGAAGGTTTAACACTTTTCCCTCCTATAACTCAGGCCATATTATCAGAGACCTTGGACAGCTAATCAAAGCAACCAAGGAGAAAAGCTGAGATAGTAACACGAGCAAGAGTAAGGCAAGGGCGACTAAGGCAAAGGCAAGGGCGACTAACGCAAAACTCGATGACGAAGGGGTTAACATTTACATAATACAAGGCATCCTACCTTTCTGAAAAACAAAACCTATGAAGTCCGTTGATTTTATTACATGGTGCAACAAAGGGATAATGAGAGCAACCAAGGATAAAAGCTGAGACAGTAGCAATAGCAAGAGCAAGGCAAGGGAGACTAAGCCGAAACTCGATGGCAAAACAATTACATAATACAAGGAATTCTACCTTTCTGAAAAACAACCACCGACCAGCCAACAAGAGTCGCCATCGATTTCCCTCGCCTCTTTACAACCCCTCTCATTTTCTTCTTTTTTTTTTCCTTCCTCTGCCAACGACTGCCAACTCTTCCACCGCTCCTTGCAACGCTGCCGCCTAGACCATCAGCTCGACCTCATGATCACGGTCATGATCACAGACCCTGATAGTCTTCTCCTTCGCCTGTCTCCAACTTCTACAACCATTTGGTTGGGTGCAGAATGTGAACAATAACTGTTCATATTTTGCAAATAATTAACTTAAATGATGGGTCGGACCTGATTTGGCCTGGCCTATCCAAAAAAAAAAAAAAAAGATTATATTGGGTCGAGATTGTCCCAATTATTTAAAAAAAAATCAAAAAATTTTCAAAAAATCTTAAATATTTTAAATTAATTGTCCTTTTTTAAAAAAAAATATTTTGTTTTTAAGCATGTAGCCAAATCCTAAAAAATTTTCAAGTATATTTTCATAAAAAGATTGCATCTTTATCATGTTTTGAAAATCTAAAAAAATAGATATTATAACCAGTTTATGATCATATATTAAGTTTTGGTCAAAATATCAAAAATCATTTTATAATATTTTTTTAGGGTTTAAATATAGACTTTAATATTTATGGGGTGTAAAATGACACGATAAAGTATACTTTTAGGTATTAAAGATACAAGACATAAAATAAATACGATACTAAAATTTAGATTTTAAAATAGTTAATATTTAACTCAATACAGTTGAAACTTTCTTATGAACAGAGATCTACATTAAATATTAGAAAAAACCAACAAATAAAAACCCAATTTAGAGAAAACAATTAAATAACAATGCAGTTTACCTTAGGTAGAGTGCACTGAAGATGATGTGTCTTTTTTTTTTCTTTGTACAATTAATTTTTTATCCAAAGTCTAACAGATCATAAATTTCTAATAACTATAATATTAAATGATTAATCTTAAACCTTAATTATAATTTTTTAATCATATAAAAAAAATTATTCCTAAAAAAAGACTTTATACAGAAGTCACGATAAAAAAACCTTTACCATTGCTAAACAACGTCACAGCTAGACCCCGCGACAGGGTGTCTGAAGAATGGATCTTTGTAGATTACTGATGGTTGTTAGAAATTAGTGTAGTGGGACGATAATTCGTTATTGTTAGTTTTATGTTGTCAGTGCTTTCCTGTCCTTGAGCATGTTTTTTGATTATGCAGAGAATAATAAATAAAATCCTTTCTACTTTTGTCTCTTCTCTTCTTCTTTATTTTTTTTTATGGTTGATAGTAAATTACTCATCACAATCCTTTGACTGGATTGTTCTTGGTTGCCCCTTGGCGGCGGGAGGTTAGCAAAGCTGGAAGAGGAGGAGACGCCACAGCCTTGGCCTGAGCTGGTTGGCTTATATGGACATAAAATAATGGCTGAATGCATATATTGACAAAGAAAGGACCACGTTGGTGCCTAAACTTTATCAACAAGAGCCGACGGGTTTAGTTGCAACTTGGCCACAGAATGTGCAAATTATTGACATCAATATTCATCATGGCGAAGGAGGATGATGATGATGTAATAAGAAGTGCCGTATGGTGACCAGATTCTGGGTACCTGTTTATTTAATTTTTAAGTACAATTTCAGACCATTCCTTTGTAAATCATGACACCTTTCTATAACATTTGTTAAGTTTTTATTTGTAAATCATGACACCTTTCTATAACATTTGTTAAGTTTTTATTTGTAAATCATGACACCTTTCTATAACATTTGTTAAGTTTTTATTTGTAAATCATGACACCTTTCTATAACATTTGTAAATCATGACACCGTTCGCGTGTCAAACCTTTTTTTTTAAATAATTTTAAATATGTATCTTTAGTACCAATATTTTAAATAATATGAATAATTAAATGCAGTAATAATAAATAAATTAAAAAATAATAACATAAAAACAACTATAAAGCTTATCAAGAAGAAACTGAATAAAATTATAAAATTTAAAACTGAATAAAATTATAAAATTTAAAACTGAATAAAATTATAAAATTTAATTATTAT